>NW_026453625.1:0-121222 GCF_943734755.1 Anopheles moucheti | reverse complement strand
CTATTTCAACTTATTTCATCCGTGCAATTCTAACTTTGCATTTTGGTATTAAGTTTCACCAAAAGTGAGTTTTCATACCAAAAACTATCTATTTCAACTTATTTCATCCGTGCAATTCTAACTTTGCATTTTGGTATTAAGTTTCACCAAAAGTGAGTTTTCATACTAAAAACTATCTATTTCAACTTATTTCATCCGTGCTATTCTAACTTTGCATTTTGGTATGAAGTTTCAACAAAAGTGAGTTTTCATACTAAAAACTATCTATTTCAACTTATTTCATCCATGCAATTCTAACTTTGCATTTTGGTATGAAGTTTCACCAAAAGTGAGTTTTCATACCAAAAACTATCTATTTCAACTTATTTCATCCATGCAATTCTAACTTTGCATTTTGGTATTAAGTTTCACCAAAAGTGAGTTTTCATACCAAAAACTATCTATTTCAACTTATTTCATCCGTGCTATTCTAACTTTGCATTTTGGTATGAAGTTTCAACAAAAGTGAGTTTTCATACTAAAAACTATCTATTTCAACTTATTTCATCCATGCAATTCTAACTTTGCATTTTGGTATGAAGTTTCACCAAAAGTGAGTTTTCATACCAAAAACTATCTATTTCAACTTATTTCATCCGTGCAATTCTAACTTTGCATTTTGGTATTAAGTTTCACCAAAAGTGAGTTTTCATACTAAAAACTATCTATTTCAACTTATTTCATCCGTGCTATTCTAACTTTGCATTTTGGTATGAAGTTTCAACAAAAGTGAGTTTTCATACTAAAAACTATCTATTTCAACTTATTTCATCCATGCAATTCTAACTTTGCATTTTGGTATGAAGTTTCACCAAAAGTGAGTTTTCATACCAAAAACTATCTATTTCAACTTATTTCATCCGTGCAATTCTAACTTTGCATTTTGGTATTAAGTTTCACCAAAAGTGAGTTTTCATACCAAAAACTATCTATTTCAACTTATTTCATCCGTGCTATTCTAACTTTGCATTTTGGTATGAAGTTTCAACAAAAGTGAGTTTTCATACTAAAAACTATCTATTTCAACTTATTTCATCCATGCAATTCTAACTTTGCATTTTGGTATGAAGTTTCACCAAAAGTGAGTGTTCATACCAAAAACTATCTATTTCAACTTATTTCATCCGTGCAATTCTAACTTTGCATTTTGGTATTAAGTTTCACCAAAAGTGAGTTTTCATACCAAAAACTATCTATTTCAACTTATTTCATCCGTGCAATTCTAACTTTGCATTTTGGTATTAAGTTTCACCAAAAGTGAGTTTTCATACCAAAAACTATCTATTTCAACTTATTTCATCCGTGCTATTCTAACTTTGCATTTTGGTATGAAGTTTCAACAAAAGTGAGTTTTCATACTAAAAACTATCTATTTCAACTTATTTCATCCGTGCAATTCTAACTTTGCATTTTGGTATGAAGTTTCACCAAAAGTGAGTGTTCATACCAAAAACTATCTATTTCAACTTATTTCATCCGTGCAATTCTAACTTTGCATTTTGGTATTAAGTTTCACCAAAAGTGAGTTTTCATACCAAAAACTATCTATTTCAACTTATTTCATCCGTGCTATTCTAACTTTGCATTTTGGTATGAAGTTTCAACAAAAGTGAGTTTTCATACTAAAAACTATCTATTTCAACTTATTTCATCCATGCAATTCTAACTTTGCATTTTGGTATGAAGTTTCACCAAAAGTGAGTTTTCATACCAAAAACTATCTATTTCAACTTATTTCATCCGTGCAATTCTAACTTTGCATTTTGGTATTAAGTTTCACCAAAAGTGAGTTTTCATACCAAAAACTATCTATTTCAACTTATTTCATCCGTGCTATTCTAACTTTGCATTTTGGTATGAAGTTTCAACAAAAGTGAGTTTTCATACTAAAAACTATCTATTTCAACTTATTTCATCCATGCAATTCTAACTTTGCATTTTGGTATGAAGTTTCACCAAAAGTGAGTTTTCATACCTAAAACTATCTATTTCAACTTATTTCATCCGTGCTATTCTAACTTTGCATTTTGGTATGAAGTTTCACCAAAAGTGATTTTTTATACCTAAAACTATCTATTTCAACTTATTTCATCCGTGCAATTCTAACTTTGCATTTTGGTATGAAGTTTCAACAAAAGTGAGTTTTCATACTAAAAACTATCTATTTCAACTTATTTCATCCGTGCAATTCTAACTTTGCATTTTGGTATTAAGTTTCACCAAAAGTGAGTTTTCATACCAAAAACTATCTATTTCAACTTATTTCATCCGTGCTATTCTAACTTTGCATTTTGGTATGAAGTTTCAACAAAAGTGAGTTTTCATACTAAAAACTATCTATTTCAACTTATTTCATCCATGCAATTCTAACTTTGCATTTTGGTATGAAGTTTCACCAAAAGTGAGTTTTCATACCTAAAACTATCTATTTCAACTTATTTCATCCGTGCAATTCTAACTTTGCATTTTGGTATGAAGTTTCACCAAAAGTGATTTTTTATACCAAAAACTATCTATTTCAACTTATTTCATCCGTGCAATTCTAACTTTGCATTTTGGTATTAAGTTTCACCAAAAGTGAGTTTTCATACCAAAAACTATCTATTTCAACTTATTTCATCCGTGCTATTCTAACTTTGCATTTTGGTATGAAGTTTCAACAAAAGTGAGTTTTCATACTAAAAACTATCTATTTCAACTTATTTCATCCATGCAATTCTAACTTTGCATTTTGGTATGAAGTTTCACCAAAAGTGAGTTTTCATACCAAAAACTATCTATTTCAACTTATTTCATCCGTGCAATTCTAACTTTGCATTTTGGTATGAAGTTTCACCAAAAGTGAGTTTTCATACCAAAAACTATCTATTTCAACTTATTTCATCCGTGCAATTCTAACTTTGCATTTTGGTATTAAGTTTCACCAAAAGTGAGTTTTCATACCAAAAACTATCTATTTCAACTTATTTCATCCGTGCTATTCTAACTTTGCATTTTGGTATGAAGTTTCACCAAAAGTGATTTTTTATACCAAAAACTATCTATTTCAACTTATTTCATCCATGCAATTCTAACTTTGCATTTTGGTATGAAGTTTCACCAAAAGTGAGTTTCCATACCAAAAACTATCCATTTCAACTTATTTCATCCGTGCAATTCTAACTTTGCATTTTGGTATTAAGTTTCACCAAAAGTGAGTTTTCATACCAAAAACTATCTATTTCAACTTATTTCATTCGTGCTATTCTAACTTTGCATTTTGGTATGAAGTTTCAACAAAAGTGAGTTTTCATACTAAAAACTATCTATTTCAACTTATTTCATCCATGCAATTCTAACTTTGCATTTTGGTATGAAGTTTCACCAAAAGTGAGTTTTCATACCTAAAACTATCTATTTCAACTTATTTCATCCGTGCAATTCTAACTTTGCATTTTGGTATGAAGTTTCACCAAAAGTGAGTTTTCATACCAAAAACTATCTATTTCAACTTATTTCATCCGTGCTATTCTAACTTTGCATTTTGGTATGAAGTTTCAACAAAAGTGAGTTTTCATACTAAAAACTATCTATTTCAACTTATTTCATCCATGCAATTCTAACTTTGCATTTTGGTATGAAGTTTCACCAAAAGTGAGTTTTCATACCTAAAACTATCTATTTCAACTTATTTCATCCGTGCAATTCTAACTTTGCATTTTGGTATTAAGTTTCACCAAAAGTGAGTGTTCATACCAAAAACTATCTATTTCAACTTATTTCATCCATGCAATTCTAACTTTGCATTTTGGTATGAAGTTTCACCAAAAGTGATTTTTTATACCAAAAACTATCTATTTCAACTTATTTCATCCGTGCAATTCTAACTTTGCATTTTGGTATGAAGTTTCACCAAAAGTGAGTTTTCATACCTAAAACTATCTATTTCAACTTATTTCATCCGTGCAATTCTAACTTTGCATTTTGGTATGAAGTTTCACCAAAAGTGAGTTTTCATACCAAAAACTATCTATTTCAACTTATTTCATCCGTGCAATTCTAACTTTGCATTTTGGTATGAAGTTTCACCAAAAGTGAGTTTTCATACCAAAAACTATCTATTTCAACTTATTTCATCCGTGCAATTCTAACTTTGCATTTTGGTATGAAGTTTCACCAAAAGTGAGTTTTCATACCAAAAACTATCTATTTCAACTTATTTCATCCGTGCAATTCTAACTTTGCATTTTGGTATGAAGTTTCACCAAAAGTGAGTGTTCATACCAAAAACTATCTATTTCAACTTATTTCATCCATGCAATTCTAACTTTGCATTTTGGTATGAAGTTTCACCAAAAGTGAGTTTTCATACCAAAAACTATCTATTTCAACTTATTTCATCCGTGCAATTCTAACTTTGCATTTTGGTATGAAGTTTCACCAAAAGTGAGTGTTCATACCAAAAACTATCTATTTCAACTTATTTCATCCGTGCAATTCTAACTTTGCATTTTGGTATGAAGTTTCACCAAAAGTGAGTTTTCATACCTAAAACTATCTATTTCAACTTATTTCATCCGTGCAATTTTAATTTTGCATTTTGGTATGAAGTTTCACCAAAAGTGAGTTTTCATACCAAAAACTATCTATTTCAACTTATTTCATCCGTGCAATTCTAACTTTGCATTTTGGTATGAAGTTTCACCAAAAGTGAGTTTTCATACCAAAAACTATCTATTTCAACTTATTTCATCCGTGCAATTCTAACTTTGCATTTTGGTATGAAGTTTCACCAAAAGTGAGTGTTCATACCAAAAACTATCTATTTCAACTTATTTCATCCATGCAATTCTAACTTTGCATTTTGGTATGAAGTTTCACCAAAAGTGAGTTTTCATACTAAAAACTATCTATTTCAACTTATTTCATCCGTGCAATTCTAACTTTGCATTTTGGTATTAAGTTTCACCAAAAGTGAGTTTTCATACCTAAAACTATCTATTTCAACTTATTTCATCCATGCAATTCTAACTTTGCATTTTGGTATGAAGTTTCACCAAAAGTGAGTTTTCATACCAAAAACTATCTATTTCAACTTATTTCATCCGTGCTATTCTAACTTTGCATTTTGGTATGAAGTTTCAACAAAAGTGAGTTTTCATACTAAAAACTATCTATTTCAACTTATTTCATCCGTGCAATTCTAACTTTGCATTTTGGTATTAAGTTTCACCAAAAGTGAGTTTTCATACCAAAAACTATCTATTTCAACTTATTTCATCCATGCAATTCTAACTTTGCATTTTGGTATGAAGTTTCACCAAAAGTGAGTTTTCATACTAAAAACTATCTATTTCAACTTATTTCATCCGTGCAATTCTAACTTTGCATTTTGGTATTAAGTTTCACCAAAAGTGAGTTTTCATACCTAAAACTATCTATTTCAACTTATTTCATCCATGCAATTCTAACTTTGCATTTTGGTATGAAGTTTCACCAAAAGTGAGTTTTCATACCAAAAACTATCTATTTCAACTTATTTCATCCGTGCTATTCTAACTTTGCATTTTGGTATGAAGTTTCAACAAAAGTGAGTTTTCATACTAAAAACTATCTATTTCAACTTATTTCATCCATGCAATTCTAACTTTGCATTTTGGTATGAAGTTTCACCAAAAGTGAGTTTTCATACCAAAAACTATCTATTTCAACTTATTTCATCCGTGCTATTCTAACTTTGCATTTTGGTATGAAGTTTCAACAAAAGTGAGTTTTCATACTAAAAACTATCTATTTCAACTTATTTCATCCATGCAATTCTAACTTTGCATTTTGGTATGAAGTTTCACCAAAAGTGAGTTTTCATACCAAAAACTATCTATTTCAACTTATTTCATCCGTGCTATTCTAACTTTGCATTTTGGTATGAAGTTTCAACAAAAGTGAGTTTTCATACTAAAAACTATCTATTTCAACTTATTTCATCCATGCAATTCTAACTTTGCATTTTGGTATGAAGTTTCACCAAAAGTGAGTTTTCATACCTAAAACTATCTATTTCAACTTATTTCATCCGTGCAATTCTAACTTTGCATTTTGGTATTAAGTTTCACCAAAAGTGAGTGTTCATACCAAAAACTATCTATTTCAACTTATTTCATCCATGCAATTCTAACTTTGCATTTTGGTATGAAGTTTCACCAAAAGTGAGTTTTCATACCTAAAACTATCTATTTCAACTTATTTCATCCGTGCTATTCTAACTTTGCATTTTGGTATGAAGTTTCAACAAAAGTGAGTTTTCATACTAAAAACTATCTATTTCAACTTATTTCATCCGTGCAATTCTAACTTTGCATTTTGGTATGAAGTTTCACCAAAAGTGAGTTTTCATACCTAAAACTATCTATTTCAACTTATTTCATCCGTGCAATTCTAACTTTGCATTTTGGTATGAAGTTTCACCAAAAGTGAGTTTTCATACCAAAAACTATCTATTTCAACTTATTTCATCCGTGCAATTCTAACTTTGCATTTTGGTATGAAGTTTCACCAAAAGTGAGTTTTCATACCAAAAACTATCTATTTCAACTTATTTCATCCGTGCAATTCTAACTTTGCATTTTGGTATGAAGTTTCACCAAAAGTGAGTTTTCATACCAAAAACTATCTATTTCAACTTATTTCATCCGTGCAATTCTAACTTTGCATTTTGGTATGAAGTTTCACCAAAAGTGAGTGTTCATACCAAAAACTATCTATTTCAACTTATTTCATCCATGCAATTCTAACTTTGCATTTTGGTATGAAGTTTCACCAAAAGTGAGTTTTCATACCAAAAACTATCTATTTCAACTTATTTCATCCGTGCAATTCTAACTTTGCATTTTGGTATGAAGTTTCACCAAAAGTGAGTGTTCATACCAAAAACTATCTATTTCAACTTATTTCATCCGTGCAATTCTAACTTTGCATTTTGGTATGAAGTTTCACCAAAAGTGAGTTTTCATACCTAAAACTATCTATTTCAACTTATTTCATCCGTGCAATTTTAATTTTGCATTTTGGTATGAAGTTTCACCAAAAGTGAGTTTTCATACCAAAAACTATCTATTTCAACTTATTTCATCCGTGCAATTCTAACTTTGCATTTTGGTATGAAGTTTCACCAAAAGTGAGTTTTCATACCAAAAACTATCTATTTCAACTTATTTCATCCGTGCAATTCTAACTTTGCATTTTGGTATGAAGTTTCACCAAAAGTGAGTGTTCATACCAAAAACTATCTATTTCAACTTATTTCATCCATGCAATTCTAACTTTGCATTTTGGTATGAAGTTTCACCAAAAGTGAGTTTTCATACTAAAAACTATCTATTTCAACTTATTTCATCCGTGCAATTCTAACTTTGCATTTTGGTATTAAGTTTCACCAAAAGTGAGTTTTCATACCTAAAACTATCTATTTCAACTTATTTCATCCATGCAATTCTAACTTTGCATTTTGGTATGAAGTTTCACCAAAAGTGAGTTTTCATACCAAAAACTATCTATTTCAACTTATTTCATCCGTGCTATTCTAACTTTGCATTTTGGTATGAAGTTTCAACAAAAGTGAGTTTTCATACTAAAAACTATCTATTTCAACTTATTTCATCCGTGCAATTCTAACTTTGCATTTTGGTATTAAGTTTCACCAAAAGTGAGTTTTCATACCAAAAACTATCTATTTCAACTTATTTCATCCATGCAATTCTAACTTTGCATTTTGGTATGAAGTTTCACCAAAAGTGAGTTTTCATACTAAAAACTATCTATTTCAACTTATTTCATCCGTGCAATTCTAACTTTGCATTTTGGTATTAAGTTTCACCAAAAGTGAGTTTTCATACCTAAAACTATCTATTTCAACTTATTTCATCCATGCAATTCTAACTTTGCATTTTGGTATGAAGTTTCACCAAAAGTGAGTTTTCATACCAAAAACTATCTATTTCAACTTATTTCATCCGTGCTATTCTAACTTTGCATTTTGGTATGAAGTTTCAACAAAAGTGAGTTTTCATACTAAAAACTATCTATTTCAACTTATTTCATCCATGCAATTCTAACTTTGCATTTTGGTATGAAGTTTCACCAAAAGTGAGTTTTCATACCAAAAACTATCTATTTCAACTTATTTCATCCATGCAATTCTAACTTTGCATTTTGGTATTAAGTTTCACCAAAAGTGAGTGTTCATACCAAAAACTATCTATTTCAACTTATTTCATCCATGCAATTCTAACTTTGCATTTTGGTATGAAGTTTCACCAAAAGTGAGTTTTCATACCAAAAACTATCTATTTCAACTTATTTCATCCGTGCAATTCTAACTTTGCATTTTGGTATGAAGTTTCACCAAAAGTGAGTTTTCATACTAAAAACTATCTATTTCAACTTATTTCATCCGTGCAATTCTAACTTTGCATTTTGGTATGAAGTTTCACCAAAAGTGAGTGTTCATACCAAAAACTATCTATTTCAACTTATTTCATCCGTGCAATTTTAACTTTGCATTTTGGTATGAAGTTTCACCAAAAGTGAGTTTTCATACCAAAAACTATCTATTTCAACTTATTTCATCCGTGCAATTCTAACTTTGCATTTTGGTATGAAGTTTCACCAAAAGTGAGTTTTCATACTAAAAACTATCTATTTCAACTTATTTCATCCGTGCAATTCTAACTTTGCATTTTGGTATGAAGTTTCAACAAAAGTGAGTTTTCATACTAAAAACTATCTATTTCAACTTATTTCATCCGTGCTATTCTAACTTTGCATTTTGGTATGAAGTTTCACCAAAAGTGAGTTTTCATACCAAAAACTATCTATTTCAACTTATTTCATCCGTGCAATTCTTACTTTGCATTTTGGTATGAAGTTTCACCAAAAGTGAGTTTTCATACTAAAAACTATCTATTTCAACTTATTTCATCCGTGCAATTCTAACTTTGCATTTTGGTATTAAGTTTCACCAAAAGTGAGTGTTCATACCAAAAACTATCTATTTCAACTTATTTCATCCATGCAATTCTAACTTTGCATTTTGGTATGAAGTTTCACCAAAAGTGAGTTTTCATACCAAAAACTATCTATTTCAACTTATTTCATCCGTGCAATTCTAACTTTGCATTTTGGTATTAAGTTTCACCAAAAGTGAGTTTTCATACTAAAAACTATCTATTTCAACTTATTTCATCCGTGCAATTCTAACTTTGCATTTTGGTATGAAGTTTCACCAAAAGTGAGTTTTCATACCAAAAACTATCTATTTCAACTTATTTCATCCGTGCAATTCTAACTTTGCATTTTGGTATGAAGTTTCACCAAAAGTGAGTTTTCATACCAAAAACTATCTATTTCACCTTATTTCATCCGTGCAATTTTAATTTTGCATTTTGGTATGAAGTTTCACCAAAAGTGAGTGTTCATACTAAAAACTATCTATTTCAACTTATTTCATCCATGCAATTCTAACTTTGCATTTTGGTATGAAGTTTCACCAAAAGTGAGTTTTCATACCAAAAACTATCTATTTCAACTTATTTCATCCATGCAATTCTAACTTTGCATTTTGGTATGAAGTTTCATCAAAAGTGAGTGTTCATACCAAAAACTATCTATTTCAACTTATTTCATCCATGCAATTCTAACTTTGCATTTTGGTATGAAGTTTCACCAAAAGTGAGTGTTCATACCAAAAACTATCTAATCCAACTTATTTCATCCATGCAATTCTAACTTTGCATTTTGCTATGAAGTTTCACCAAAAGTGAGTGTTCATACTAAAAACTATCTATTTCAACTTATTTCATCCGTGCAATTCTAACTTTGCATTTTGGTATGAAGTTACGCTAGAAGTGAGTTTTCTTACCAAAAACTAACTATTTCAACTTATTTCGTCCATGCAATTCTAACTTTGTATTTTGATATGAAGTTACGCTAGAAGTGAGTTTTCATACCAAAAACTAACTATTTCAACTTGTTTCATCCATGCGATTCTAACTTTGCATTTTGATATGAAGTTACGCTAGAAGTGAGTTTTCTTACCAAAAACTAACTATTTCAACTTATTTCGTCCATGCAATTCTAACTTTGTATTTTGATATGAAGATACGCTAGAAGTGAGTTTTCTTACCAAAAACTAACTATTTCAACTTATTTCGTCCATGCAATTCTAACTTTGTATTTTGATATGAAGATACGCTAGAAGTGAGTTTTCTTACCAAAAACTAACTATTTCAACTTATTTCGTCCATGCGATTCTAACTTTGCATTTTGATATGAAGTTACGCTAGAAGTGAGTTTTCTTACCAAAAACTAACTATTTCAACTTATTTCGTCCATGCGATTCTTACTTTGCATTTTGCTATGAAGTTGCACCAGAAGTGACTATTCATACCAAAAAGTAACCATTTCAACTTATTTCATCCATCCGATTCTTACTTTGCATTTTGCTATGAAGTTACGCTAGAAGTGACTATTCATACCAAAAACTAACTATTTCAACTTATTTCGTCCATGCAATTCTAACTTTGTATTTTGATATGAAGTTACGCTAGAAGTGAGTTTTCATACCAAAAACTAACTATTTCAACTTGTTTCATCCATGCGATTCTAACTTTGCATTTTGATATGAAGTTACGCTAGAAGTGAGTTTTCTTACCAAAAACTAACTATTTCAACTTATTTCGTCCATGCAATTCTAACTTTGTATTTTGATATGAAGATACGCTAGAAGTGAGTTTTCTTACCAAAAACTAACTATTTCAACTTATTTCGTCCATGCAATTCTAACTTTGTATTTTGATATGAAGATACGCTAGAAGTGAGTTTTCTTACCAAAAACTAACTATTTCAACTTATTTCGTCCATGCGATTCTAACTTTGCATTTTGATATGAAGTTACGCTAGAAGTGAGTTTTCTTACCAAAAACTAACTATTTCAACTTATTTCGTCCATGCGATTCTTACTTTGCATTTTGCTATGAAGTTGCACCAGAAGTGACTATTCATACCAAAAAGTAACCATTTCAACTTATTTCATCCATCCGATTCTTACTTTGCATTTTGCTATGAAGTTACGCTAGAAGTGACTATTCATACCAAAAACTAACTATTTCAACTTATTTCATCCATCCGATTCTTACTTTGCATTTTGCTATGAAGTTGCACCAGAAGTGAGTTTTCATACCAAAAACTAACTATTTCAACTTGTTTCATCCATGCGATTCTAACTTTGCATTTTGATATGAAGTTACGCTAGAAGTGAGTTTTCTTACCAAAAACTAACTATTTCAACTTATTTCGTCCATGCGATTCTTACTTTGCATTTTGATATGAAGTTACGCTAGAAGTGAGTTTTCTTACCAAAAACTAACTATTTCAACTTATTTCGTCCATGCAATTCTAACTTTGTATTTTGATATGAAGATACGCTAGAAGTGAGTTTTCTTACCAAAAACTAACTATTTCAACTTATTTCGTCCATCCGATTCTAACTTTGCATTTTGATATGAAGTTACGCTAGAAGTGAGTTTTTATACCAAAAACTATCTATTTCAACTTATTTCGTCCATGCGATTCTAACTTTGCATTTTGATATGAAGATACGCTAGAAGTGAGTTTTCATACCAAAAACTAACTATTTCAACTTGTTTCATCCATGCGATTCTAACTTTGCATTTTGATATGAAGTTACGCTAGAAGTGAGTTTTCTTACCAAAAACTAACTATTTCAACTTATTTCGTCCATCCGATTCTAACTTTGCATTTTGATATGAAGTTACGCTAGAAGTGAGTTTTCATACCAAAAACTAACTATTTCAACTTATTTCGTCCATGCGATTCTAACTTTGCATTTTGATATGAAGTTACGCTAGAAGTGAGTTTTCTTACCAAAAACTAACTATTTCAACTTATTTCGTCCATGCAATTCTAACTTTGTATTTTGATATGAAGATACGCTAGAAGTGAGTTTTCTTACCAAAAACTAACTATTTCAACTTATTTCGTCCATGCGATTCTAACTTTGCATTTTGATATGAAGTTACGCTAGAAGTGAGTTTTCATACCAAAAACTAACTATTTCAACTTATTTCGTCCATGCGATTCTTACTTTGCATTTTGCTATGAAGTTGCACCAGAAGTGACTATTCATACCAAAAAGTAACTATTTCAACTTATTTCGTCCATGCGATTCTAACTTTGCATTTTGATATGAAGTTACGCTAGAAGTGAGTTTTCATACCAAAAACTAACTATTTCAACTTATTTCGTCCATCCGATTCTAACTTTGCATTTTGATATGAAGTTACGCTAGAAGTGAGTTTTTATACCAAAAACTATCTATTTCAACTTATTTCGTCCATGCGATTCTAACTTTGCATTTTGATATGAAGATACGCTAGAAGTGAGTTTTCATACCAAAAACTAACTATTTCAACTTGTTTCATCCATGCGATTCTAACTTTGCATTTTGATATGAAGTTACGCTAGAAGTGAGTTTTCTTACCAAAAACTAACTATTTCAACTTATTTCGTCCATCCGATTCTAACTTTGCATTTTGATATGAAGTTACGCTAGAAGTGAGTTTTCATACCAAAAACTAACTATTTCAACTTATTTCGTCCATGCGATTCTAACTTTGCATTTTGATATGAAGTTACGCTAGAAGTGAGTTTTCTTACCAAAAACTAACTATTTCAACTTATTTCGTCCATGCAATTCTAACTTTGTATTTTGATATGAAGATACGCTAGAAGTGAGTTTTCATACCAAAAACTAACTATTTCAACTTATTTCATCCATCCGATTCTTACTTTGCATTTTGCTATGAAGTTACGCTAGAAGTGACTATTCATACCAAAAACTAACTATTTCAACTTATTTCATCCATCCGATTCTTACTTTGCATTTTGCTATGAAGTTGCACCAGAAGTGAGTTTTCATACCAAAAACTAACTATTTCAACTTGTTTCATCCATGCGATTCTAACTTTGCATTTTGATATGAAGTTACGCTAGAAGTGAGTTTTCTTACCAAAAACTAACTATTTCAACTTATTTCGTCCATGCGATTCTTACTTTGCATTTTGATATGAAGTTACGCTAGAAGTGAGTTTTCTTACCAAAAACTAACTATTTCAACTTATTTCGTCCATGCGATTCTTACTTTGCATTTTGATATGAAGTTACGCTAGAAGTGAGTTTTCTTACCAAAAACTAACTATTTCAACTTATTTCGTCCATGCAATTCTAACTTTGTATTTTGATATGAAGTTACGCTAGAAGTGAGTTTTCATACCAAAAACTAACTATTTCAACTTATTTCGTCCATGCGATTCTAACTTTGCATTTTGATATGAAGTTACGCTAGAAGTGAGTTTTCATACCAAAAACTAACTATTTCAACTTATTTCGTCCATGCGATTCTAACTTTGCATTTTGATATGAAGATACGCTAGAAGTGAGTTTTCTTACCAAAAACTAACTATTTCAACTTATTTCGTCCATCCGATTCTAACTTTGCATTTTGATATGAAGTTACGCTAGAAGTGAGTTTTCATACCAAAAACTAACTATTTCAACTTATTTCGTCCATGCGATTCTAACTTTGCATTTTGATATGAAGATACGCTAGAAGTGAGTTTTCATACCAAAAACTAACTATTTCAACTTATTTCGTCCATCCGATTCTAACTTTGCATTTTGATATGAAGTTACGCTAGAAGTGAGTTTTCATACCAAAAACTAACTATTTCAACTTATTTCGTCCATGCGATTCTAACTTTGCATTTTGATATGAAGATACGCTAGAAGTGAGTTTTCATACCAAAAACTAACTATTTCAACTTATTTCGTCCATCCGATTCTAACTTTGCATTTTGATATGAAGATACGCTAGAAGTGAGTTTTCATACCAAAAACTAACTATTTCAACTTATTTCGTCCATGCGATTCGAACTTTGTATTTTGATATGAAGATACGCTAGAAGTGAGTTTTCTTACCAAAAACTAACTATTTCAACTTATTTCGTCCATGCGATTCTAACTTTGTATTTTGATATGAAGATACGCTAGAAGTGAGTTTTCATACCAAAAACTAACTATTTCAACTTATTTCGTCCATGCGATTCTAACTTTGCATTTTGATATGAAGTTACGCTAGAAGTGAGTTTTCTTACCAAAAACTAACTATTTCAACTTATTTCGTCCATGCGATTCTAACTTTGCATTTTGATATGAAGATACGCTAGAAGTGAGTTTTCATACCAAAAACTGACTATTTCAACTTATTTCGTCCATGCGATTCTAACTTTGCATTTTGATATGAAGATACGCTAGAAGTGAGATTTCTTACCAAAAACTAATTATTTCAACTTCCATCGTCCATCCGATTCTGACTTTGTATTTTGATATGAAGATACGCTAGAAGTGAGTTTTCATACCAAAAACTAACTATTTCAACTTATTTCGTCCATGCGATTCTAACTTTGTATTTTGATATGAAGATACGCTAGAAGTGAGTTTTCATACCAAAAACTAACTATTTCAACTTATTTCGTCCATGCGATTCTAACTTTGCATTTTGATATGAAGATACGCTAGAAGTGAGTTTTCATACCAAAAACTAACTATTTCAACTTATTTCGTCCATCCGATTCTAACTTTGCATTTTGATATGAAGATACGCTAGAAGTGAGTTTTCATACCAAAAACTAATTATTTCAACTTCCATCGTCCATCCGATTCTGACTTTGTATTTTGATATGAAGTTACGCTAGAAGTGAGTTTTCTTACCAAAAACTAACTATTTCAACTTATTTCGTCCATGCGATTCTAACTTTGTATTTTGATATGAAGATACGCTAGAAGTGAGTTTTCATACCAAAAACTAACTATTTCAACTTATTTCGTCCATGCGATTCTAACTTTGCATTTTGATATGAAGATACGCTAGAAGTGAGTTTTCATACCAAAAACTAACTATTTCAACTTATTTCGTCCATCCGATTCTAACTTTGCATTTTGATATGAAGATACGCTAGAAGTGAGTTTTCATACCAAAAACTAACTATTTCAACTTATTTCGTCCATGCGATTCGAACTTTGTATTTTGATATGAAGATACGCTAGAAGTGAGTTTTCTTACCAAAAACTAACTATTTCAACTTATTTCGTCCATGCGATTCGAACTTTGTATTTTGATATGAAGATACGCTAGAAGTGAGTTTTCTTACCAAAAACTAACTATTTCAACTTATTTCGTCCATGCGATTCTAACTTTGTATTTTGATATGAAGATACGCTAGAAGTGAGTTTTCATACCAAAAACTAACTATTTCAACTTATTTCGTCCATGCGATTCTAACTTTGTATTTTGATATGAAGATACGCTAGAAGTGAGTTTTCATACCAAAAACTAACTATTTCAACTTATTTCGTCCATGCGATTCGAACTTTGTATTTTGATATGAAGATACGCTAGAAGTGAGTTTTCTTACCAAAAACTAACTATTTCAACTTATTTCGTCCATGCGATTCTAACTTTGTATTTTGATATGAAGATACGCTAGAAGTGAGTTTTCATACCAAAAACTAACTATTTCAACTTATTTCGTCCATGCGATTCTAACTTTGCATTTTGATATGAAGTTACGCTAGAAGTGAGTTTTCTTACCAAAAACTAACTTTTTCAACTTATTTCGTCCATGCGATTCTAACTTTGCATTTTGATATGAAGATACGCTAGAAGTGAGTTTTCTTACCAAAAACTAACTTTTTCAACTTATTTCGTCCATGCGATTCTGACTTTGTATTTTGGTATGAAGATACGCTAGAAGTGAGTTTTCATACCAAAAACTAACTATTTCAACTTATTTCGTCCATGCGATTCTAACTTTGTATTTTGATATGAAGATACGCTAGAAGTGAGTTTTCATACCAAAAACTAACTATTTCAACTTATTTCGTCCATGCGATTCTGACTTTGTATTTTGGTATGAAGATACGCTAGAAGTGAGTTTTCTTACCAAAAACTAACTATTTCAACTTATTTCGTCCATGCGATTCTAACTTTGTATTTTGATATGAAGATACGCTAGAAGTGAGTTTTCATACCAAAAACTAACTATTTCAACTTATTTCGTCCATGCGATTCTAACTTTGCATTTTGATATGAAGTTACGCTAGAAGTGAGTTTTCTTACCAAAAACTAACTATTTCAACTTATTTCGTCCATGCGATTCTAACTTTGCATTTTGATATGAAGATACGCTAGAAGTGAGTTTTCATACCAAAAACTGACTATTTCAACTTATTTCGTCCATGCGATTCTAACTTTGCATTTTGATATGAAGATACGCTAGAAGTGAGATTTCTTACCAAAAACTAATTATTTCAACTTCCATCGTCCATCCGATTCGAACTATGTATTTTGATATGAAGTTTCACAAGAAGTGAGTTTTCATACCATAAACTGACTATTTCAACTTATTTCGTCCATGCAATTCTAACTTTGCATTTTGGTATGTAGTTTCACAAAAAATGACTTTTCATACCAAAAACTATCTATTTCAACTTATTTCGTCCATGCGATTCTAACTTTGCATTTTGATATGAAGATACGCTAGAAGTGAGTTTTCTTACCAAAAACTAACTATTTCAACTTATTTCATCCATGCGATTCTAACTTTGTATTTTGATATGAAGATACGCTAGAAGTGAGATTTCTTACCAAAAACTAATTATTTCAACTTATTTCGTCCATGCGATTCTAACTTTGCATTTTGATATGAAGATACGCTAGAAGTGAGTTTTCATACCAAAAACTAATTATTTCAACTTATTTCGTCCATGCGATTCTAACTTTGCATTTTGATATGAAGATACGCTAGAAGTGAGTTTTCATACCAAAAACTATCCATTTCAACTTATTTCGTCCATGCGATTCTAACTTTGCATTTTGATATGAAGTTACGCTAGAAGTGAGTTTTCATACCATAAACTGACTATTTCAACTTTTTTCGTTCATGCGATTCTAACTTTGCATTTTGATATGAAGTTACGCTAGAAGTGAGTTTTCATACCAAAAACTAACTATTTCAACTTATTTCGTCCATGCGATTCTAACTTTGCATTTTGATATGAAGTTACGCTAGAAGTGAGTTTTCATACCAAAAACTAACTATTTCAACTTATTTCGTCCATGCGATTCTAACTTTGTATTTTGATATGAAGATACGCTAGAAGTGAGTTTTCATACCATAAACTAACTATTTCAACTTATTTCGTCCATGCGATTCTTACTTTGCATTTTGGTATGAAGATACGCTAGAAGTGAGTTTTCTTACCAAAAACTAACTATTTCAACTTATTTCGTCCATGCGATTCGAACTTTGTATTTTGCTATGAAGTTTCACAAGAAGTGAGTTTTCATACCAAAAACTGAGTATTTCAACTTATTTCGTCCATGCGATTCTAACTTTGCATTTTGATATGAAGATACGCTAGAAGTGAGTTTTCTTACCAAAAACTAACTATTTCAACTTATTTCGTCCATGCGATTCTAACTTTGCATTTTGATATGAAGATACGCTAGAAGTGAGTTTTCATACCAAAAACTGTCCATTTCAACTTATTTCATCCATGAAATTCTAACTTTGCATTTTGGTATGAAGTTTCACCAAAAGTGAGTGTTCATACTAAAAACTATCCATTTCAACATATTTCATCCGTGCAATTCTAACTTTGCATTTTGGTATGAAGTTTCACCAAAAGTGAGTTTTCATACCAAAAACTAACTATTTCAACTTATTTCGTCCATGCGATTCTTACTTTGCATTTTGATATGAAGATACGCTAGAAGTGAGTTTTCATACCAAAAACTGACTATTTCAACTTTTTTCGTTCATGCGATTCTAACTTTGCATTTTGATATGAAGTTACGCTAGAAGTGAGTTTTCATACCAAAAACTAACTATTTCAACTTATTTCGTCCATGCGATTCTAACTTTGCATTTTGATATGAAGTTACGCTAGAAGTGAGTTTTCATACCAAAAACTAACTATTTCAACTTATTTCGTCCATGCGATTCTAACTTTGTATTTTGATATGAAGATACGCTAGAAGTGAGTTTTCATACCATAAACTAACTATTTCAACTTATTTCGTCCATGCGATTCTTACTTTGCATTTTGGTATGAAGATACGCTAGAAGTGAGTTTTCTTACCAAAAACTAACTATTTCAACTTATTTCGTCCATGCGATTCTAACTTTGCATTTTGGTATGAAGTTACGCTAGAAGTGAGTTTTCATACCAAAAACTAACTATTTCAACTTATTTCGTCCATGCGATTCTTACTTTGCATTTTGGTATGAAGATACGCTAGAAGTGAGTTTTCTTACCAAAAACTAACTATTTCAACTTATTTCGTCCATGCGATTCTGACTTTGTATTTTGATATGAAGATACGCTAGAAGTGAGTTTTCATACCAAAAACTAACTATTTCAACTTATTTCGTCCATGCGATTCTAACTTTGCATTTTGGTATGAAGTTACGCTAGAAGTGAGTTTTCATACCAAAAACTAACTATTTCAACTTATTTCGTCCATGCGATTCTTACTTTGCATTTTGGTATGAAGATACGCTAGAAGTGACTATTCATACCAATAACTAACTATTTCAACTTATTTCGTCCATGCGATTCTAACTTTGCATTTTGGTATGAAGATACGCTAGAAGTGAGTTTTCTTACCAAAAACTAACTATTTCAACTTATTTCGTCCATGCGATTCTAACTTTGCATTTTGGTATGAAGATACGCTAGAAGTGAGTTTTCATACCAAAAACTAACTATTTCAACTTATTTCGTCCATGCGATTCTTACTTTGCATTTTGGTATGAAGATACGCTAGAAGTGAGTTTTCTTACCAAAAACTAACTATTTCAACTTATTTCGTCCATGCGATTCTTACTTTGCATTTTGGTATGAAGTTACGCTAGAAGTGAGTTTTCATACCAAAAACTAACTATTTCAACTTATTTCGTCCATGCGATTCTGACTTTGTATTTTGGTATGAAGATACGCTAGAAGTGAGTTTTCTTACCAAAAACTATTTATTTCAACTTATTTCGTCCATGCGATTCTAACTTTGCATTTTGGTATGAAGATACGCTAGAAGTGAGTTTTCATACCAAAAACTAACTATTTCAACTTATTTCGTCCATGCGATTCTTACTTTGCATTTTGGTATGAAGATACGCTAGAAGTGAGTTTTCATACCAAAAACTAACTATTTCAACTTATTTCGTCCATGCGATTCTGACTTTGTATTTTGGTATGAAGATACGCTAGAAGTGAGTTTTCTTACCAAAAACTATTTATTTCAACTTATTTCGTCCATGCGATTCTAACTTTGCATTTTGGTATGAAGATACGCTAGAAGTGAGTTTTCATACCAAAAACTAACTATTTCAACTTATTTCGTCCATGCGATTCTGACTTTGCATTTTGGTATGAAGATACGCTAGAAGTGAGTTTTCTTACCAAAAACTAACTATTTCAACTTATTTCGTCCATGCGATTCTAACTTTGCATTTTGGTATGAAGATACGCTAGAAGTGAGTTTTCATACCAAAAACTAACTATTTCAACTTATTTCGTCCATGCGATTCTGACTTTGTATTTTGGTATGAAGATACGCTAGAAGTGAGTTTTCTTACCAAAAACTATTTATTTCAACTTATTTCGTCCATGCGATTCTAACTTTGCATTTTGGTATGAAGATACGCTAGAAGTGAGTTTTCATACCAAAAACTAACTATTTCAACTTATTTCGTCCATGCGATTCTAACTTTGCATTTTGGTATGAAGATACGCTAGAAGTGAGTTTTCTTACCAAAAACTAACTATTTCAACTTATTTCGTCCATGCGATTCTAACTTTGCATTTTGGTATGAAGATACGCTAGAAGTGAGTTTTCATACCAAAAACTAACTATTTCAACTTATTTCGTCCATGCGATTCTTACTTTGCATTTTGGTATGAAGATACGCTAGAAGTGAGTTTTCTTACCAAAAACTAACTATTTCAACTTATTTCGTCCATGCGATTCTTACTTTGCATTTTGGTATGAAGTTACGCTAGAAGTGAGTTTTCATACCAAAAACTAACTATTTCAACTTATTTCGTCCATGCGATTCTAACTTTGCATTTTGATATGAAGTTACGCTAGAAGTGAGTTTTCTTACCAAAAACTAACTATTTCAACTTATTTCGTCCATGCGATTCTTACTTTGCATTTTGGTATGAAGATACGCTAGAAGTGAGTTTTCATACCAAAAACTAACTATTTCAACTTATTTCGTCCATGCGATTCTAACTTTGCATTTTGGTATGAAGTTACGCTAGAAGTGAGTTTTCATACCAAACACTAACTATTTCAACTTATTTCGTCCATGCGATTCTGACTTTGTATTTTGGTATGAAGATACGCTAGAAGTGAGTTTTCTTACCAAAAACTATTTATTTCAACTTATTTCGTCCATGCGATTCTAACTTTGCATTTTGGTATGAAGATACGCTAGAAGTGAGTTTTCATACCAAAAACTAACTATTTCAACTTATTTCGTCCATGCGATTCTGACTTTGCATTTTGGTATGAAGATACGCTAGAAGTGAGTTTTCTTACCAAAAACTAACTATTTCAACTTATTTCGTCCATGCGATTCTTACTTTGCATTTTGGTATGAAGATACGCTAGAAGTGAGTTTTCATACCAAAAACTAACTATTTCAACTTATTTCGTCCATGCGATTCTTACTTTGTATTTTGATATGAAGATACGCTAGAAGTGAGTTTTCATACCAAAAACTAACTATTTCAACTTATTTCGTCCATGCGATTCTAACTTTGCATTTTGATATGAAGATACGCTAGAAGTGAGTTTTCATACCAAAAACTAACTATTTCAACTTATTTCGTCCATGCGATTCTTACTTTGCATTTTGGTATGAAGTTACGCTAGAAGTGAGTTTTCATACCAAAAACTAACTATTTCAACTTATTTCGTCCATGCGATTCTTACTTTGTATTTTGATATGAAGATACGCTAGAAGTGAGTTTTCATACCAAAAACTAACTATTTCAACTTATTTCGTCCATGCGATTCTGACTTTGCATTTTGGTATGAAGTTACGCTAGAAGTGAGTTTTCATACCAAAAACTAACTATTTCAACTTATTTCGTCCATGCGATTCTTACTTTGTATTTTGATATGAAGATACGCTAGAAGTGAGTTTTCATACCAAAAACTAACTATTTCAACTTATTTCGTCCATGCGATTCTGACTTTGCATTTTGGTATGAAGATACGCTAGAAGTGAGTTTTCATACCAAAAACTAACTATTTCAACTTATTTCGTCCATGCGATTCTTACTTTGTATTTTGATATGAAGATACGCTAGAAGTGAGTTTTCATACCAAAAACTAACTATTTCAACTTATTTCGTCCATGCGATTCTAACTTTGCATTTTGATATGAAGATACGCTAGAAGTGAGTTTTCATACCAAAAACTAACTATTTCAACTTATTTCGTCCATGCGATTCTTACTTTGCATTTTGGTATGAAGTTACGCTAGAAGTGAGTTTTCATACCAAAAACTAACTATTTCAACTTATTTCGTCCATGCGATTCTGACTTTGCATTTTGGTATGAAGTTACGCTAGAAGTGAGTTTTCATACCAAACACTAACTATTTCAACTTATTTCGTCCATGCGATTCTGACTTTGTATTTTGGTATGAAGATACGCTAGAAGTGAGTTTTCTTACCAAAAACTATTTATTTCAACTTATTTCGTCCATGCGATTCTAACTTTGCATTTTGGTATGAAGATACGCTAGAAGTGAGTTTTCATACCAAAAACTAACTATTTCAACTTATTTCGTCCATGCGATTCTGACTTTGCATTTTGGTATGAAGATACGCTAGAAGTGAGTTTTCTTACCAAAAACTAACTATTTCAACTTATTTCGTCCATGCGATTCTTACTTTGCATTTTGGTATGAAGATACGCTAGAAGTGAGTTTTCATACCAAAAACTAACTATTTCAACTTATTTCGTCCATGCGATTCTTACTTTGTATTTTGATATGAAGATACGCTAGAAGTGAGTTTTCATACCAAAAACTAACTATTTCAACTTATTTCGTCCATGCGATTCTAACTTTGCATTTTGATATGAAGATACGCTAGAAGTGAGTTTTCATACCAAAAACTAACTATTTCAACTTATTTCGTCCATGCGATTCTTACTTTGTATTTTGGTATGAAGATACGCTAGAAGTGAGTTTTCTTACCAAAAACTATTTATTTCAACTTATTTCGTCCATGCGATTCTAACTTTGCATTTTGGTATGAAGATACGCTAGAAGTGAGTTTTCATACCAAAAACTAACTATTTCAACTTATTTCGTCCATGCGATTCTGACTTTGCATTTTGGTATGAAGATACGCTAGAAGTGAGTTTTCATACCAAAAACTAACTATTTCAACTTATTTCGTCCATGCGATTCTAACTTTGCATTTTGGTATGAAGATACGCTAGAAGTGAGTTTTCATACCAAAAACTAACTATTTCAACTTATTTCGTCCATGCGATTCTAACTTTGCATTTTGATATGAAGATACGCTAGAAGTGAGTTTTCATACCAAAAACTAACTATTTCAACTTATTTCGTCCATGCGATTCTTACTTTGCATTTTGGTATGAAGTTACGCTAGAAGTGAGTTTTCATACCAAAAACTAACTATTTCAACTTATTTCGTCCATGCGATTCTTACTTTGTATTTTGATATGAAGATACGCTAGAAGTGAGTTTTCATACCAAAAACTAACTATTTCAACTTATTTCGTCCATGCGATTCTAACTTTGCATTTTGATATGAAGATACGCTAGAAGTGAGTTTTCATACCAAAAACTAACTATTTCAACTTATTTCGTCCATGCGATTCTTACTTTGCATTTTGGTATGAAGTTACGCTAGAAGTGAGTTTTCATACCAAAAACTAACTATTTCAACTTATTTCGTCCATGCGATTCTTACTTTGTATTTTGATATGAAGATACGCTAGAAGTGAGTTTTCTTACCAAAAACTAACTATTTCAACTTATTTCGTCCATGCGATTCTGACTTTGTATTTTGATATGAAGATACGCTAGAAGTGAGTTTTCATACCAAAAACTAACTATTTCAACTTATTTCGTCCATGCGATTCTAACTTTGCATTTTGGTATGAAGTTACGCTAGAAGTGAGTTTTCTTACCAAAAACTAACTATTTCAACTTATTTCGTCCATGCGATTCTTACTTTGCATTTTGGTATGAAGATACGCTAGAAGTGAGTTTTCTTACCAAAAACTAACTATTTCAACTTATTTCGTCCATGCGATTCTGACTTTGTATTTTGGTATGAAGATACGCTAGAAGTGAGTTTTCTTACCAAAAACTAACTATTTCAACTTATTTCGTCCATGCGATTCTGACTTTGTATTTTGGTATGAAGATACGCTAGAAGTGAGTTTTCTTACCAAAAACTAACTATTTCAACTTATTTCGTCCATGCGATTCTTACTTTGTATTTTGATATGAAGATACGCTAGAAGTGAGTTTTCTTACCAAAAACTAACTATTTCAACTTATTTCGTCCATGCGATTCTGACTTTGTATTTTGATATGAAGATACGCTAGAAGTGAGTTTTCATACCAAAAACTAACTATTTCAACTTATTTCGTCCATGCGATTCTAACTTTGCATTTTGGTATGAAGATACGCTAGAAGTGAGTTTTCTTACCAAAAACTAACTATTTCAACTTATTTCGTCCATGCGATTCTGACTTTGCATTTTGGTATGAAGTTACGCTAGAAGTGAGTTTTCATACCAAAAACTAACTATTTCAACTTATTTCGTCCATGCGATTCTTACTTTGCATTTTGGTATGAAGATACGCTAGAAGTGAGTTTTCATACCAAAAACTAACTATTTCAACTTATTTCGTCCATGCGATTCTAACTTTGCATTTTGGTATGAAGATACGCTAGAAGTGAGTTTTCATACCAAAAACTAACTATTTCAACTTATTTCGTCCATGCGATTCTAACTTTGCATTTTGATATGAAGATACGCTAGAAGTGAGTTTTCATACCAAAAACTGACTATTTCAACTTATTTCGTCCATGCGATTCTAACTTTGCATTTTGATATGAAGATACGCTAGAAGTGAGTTTTCTTACCAAAAACTAACTATTTCAACTTATTTCGTCCATGCGATTCTAACTTTGCATTTTGATATGAAGATACGCTAGAAGTGAGTTTTCATACCAAAAACTGACTATTTCAACTTATTTCGTCCATGCGATTCTAACTTTGCATTTTGATATGAAGATACGCTAGAAGTGAGTTTTCATACCAAAAACTGACTATTTCAACTTATTTCGTCCATGCGATTCTAACTTTGCATTTTGATATGAAGATACGCTAGAAGTGAGTTTTCTTACCAAAAACTAATTATTTCAACTTATTTCGTCCATGCGATTCTAACTTTGCATTTTGATATGAAGATACGCTAGAAGTGAGTTTTCTTACCAAAAACTAATTATTTCAACTTATTTCGTCCATGCGATTCTAACTTTGCATTTTGATATGAAGATACGCTAGAAGTGAGATTTCTTACCAAAAACTAATTATTTCAACTTATTTCGTCCATGCGATTCTAACTTTGCATTTTGATATGAAGATACGCTAGAAGTGAGTTTTCATACCAAAAACTAATTATTTCAACTTATTTCGTCCATGCGATTCTAACTTTGCATTTTGATATGAAGATACGCTAGAAGTGAGTTTTCTTACCAAAAACTAATTATTTCAACTTATTTCGTCCATGCGATTCTAACTTTGCATTTTGATATGAAGATACGCTAGAAGTGAGTTTTCATACCAAAAACTGACTATTTCAACTTATTTCGTCCATGCGATTCTAACTTTGCATTTTGATATGAAGATACGCTAGAAGTGAGTTTTCTTACCAAAAACTAATTATTTCAACTTATTTCGTCCATGCGATTCTAACTTTGCATTTTGATATGAAGATACGCTAGAAGTGAGTTTTCATACCAAAAACTGACTATTTCAACTTATTTCGTCCATGCGATTCTAACTTTGCATTTTGATATGAAGTTACGCTAGAAGTGAGTTTTCATACCAAAAACTAACTATTTCAACTTATTTCGTCCATGCGATTCTGACTTTGCATTTTGATATGAAGTTACGCTAGAAGTGAGTTTTCATACCAAAAACTAACTATTTCAACTTATTTCGTCCATGCGATTCTAACTTTGCATTTTGATATGAAGTTACGCTAGAAGTGAGTTTTCTTACCAAAAACTAACTATTTCAACTTATTTCGTCCATGCGATTCTAACTTTGCATTTTGATATGAAGTTACGCTAGAAGTGAGTTTTCATACCAAAAACTAACTATTTCAACTTATTTCGTCCATGCGATTCTAACTTTGCATTTTGATATGAAGTTACGCTAGAAGTGAGTTTTCATACCAAAAACTAACTATTTCAACTTATTTCGTCCATGCGATTCTAACTTTGCATTTTGATATGAAGTTACGCTAGAAGTGAGTTTTCTTACCAAAAACTAACTATTTCAACTTATTTCGTCCATCCGATTCGAACTTTGTATTTTGATATGAAGTTTCACAAGAAGTGAGTTTTCTTACCAAAAACTGACTATTTCAACTTATTTCGACCATCCGATTCGAACTTTGTATTTTGATATGAAGTTTCACAAGAAATGAGTTTTCATACCAAAAACTATCTTTTTCAACTTATTTCATCCATCCGATTCGAACTTTGTATTTTGATATGAAGTTTCACAAGAAGTGAGTTTTCATACCAAAAACTGACTATTTCAACTTATTTCGTCCATCCGATTCGAACTTTGTATTTTGATATGAAGTTTCACAAGAAGTGAGTTTTCATACCAAAAACTATCTTTTTCAACTTATTTCATCCATCCGATTCGAACTTTGTATTTTGATATGAAGTTTCACAAGAAGTGAGTTTTCATACCAAAATCTGTCTTTTTCAACTTCCATCGTCCATCCGATTCGAACTATGTATTTTGCTATGAAGTTTCACAAGAAGTGAGTTTTCATACCATAAACTGACTATTTCAACTTATATCGTCCAACCGATTCGAACTTTGTATTTTGATATGAAGTTTCACAAGAAGTGAGTTTTCATACCAAAAACTGACTATTTCAACTTATTTCGTCCATCCGATTCGAACTTTGTATTTTGATATGAAGTTTCACAAGAAGTGAGTTTTCATACCAAAAACTATCTTTTTCAACTTATTTCATCCATCCGATTCGAACTTTGTATTTTGATATGAAGTTTCACAAGAAGTGAGTTTTCATACCAAAAACTGACTATTTCAACTTATATCGTCCAACCGATTCGAACTTTGTATTTTGATATGAAGTTTCACAAGAAGTGAGTTTTCATACCATAAACTGACTATTTCAACTTATTTCGTCCATCCGATTCGAACTTTGTATTTTGATATGAAGTTTCACAAGAAGTGAGTTTTCATACCAAATACTGACTATTTCAACTTATTTCGTCTATGCAATTCTAACTTTGCATTTTGATATTAAGTTTCACAAGAAGTGAGTTTTCATACCAAAAACTGAGTATTTCAACTTATTTCGTCCATCCGATTCGAACTATGTATTTTGATATGAAGTTTCACCAGAAGTGAGTTTTCATACCAAAAACTATTTTTTTCAACTTATTTCATCCATCCGATTCGAACTTTGTATTTTGATATGAAGTTTCACAAGAAATGAGTTTTCATACCAAAAACTATCTTTTTCAACTTATTTCATCCATCCGATTCGAACTTTGTATTTTGATATGAAGTTTCACAAGAAGTGAGTTTTCATACCAAAAACTGACTATTTCAACTTATTTCGTCCATCCGATTCGAACTTTGTATTTTGATATGAAGTTTCACAAGAAGTGAGTTTTCATACCAAAAACTATCTTTTTCAACTTATTTCATCCATCCGATTCGAACTTTGTATTTTGATATGAAGTTTCACAAGAAGTGAGTTTTCATACCAAAAACTGACTATTTCAACTTATATCGTCCAACCGATTCGAACTTTGTATTTTGATATGAAGTTTCACAAGAAGTGAGTTTTCATACCATAAACTGACTATTTCAACTTATTTCGTCCATCCGATTCGAACTTTGTATTTTGATATGAAGTTTCACAAGAAGTGAGTTTTCATACCAAATACTGACTATTTCAACTTATTTCGTCCATCCGATTCGAACTTTGTATTTTGATATGAAGTTTCACAAGAAGTGAGTTTTCATACCAAAAACTATCTTTTTCAACTTATTTCATCCATCCGATTCGAACTTTGTATTTTGATATGAAGTTTCACAAGAAGTGAGTTTTCATACCAAAAACTGACTATTTCAACTTATATCGTCCAACCGATTCGAACTTTGTATTTTGATATGAAGTTTCACAAGAAGTGAGTTTTCATACCATAAACTGACTATTTCAACTTATTTCGTCCATCCGATTCGAACTTTGTATTTTGATATGAAGTTTCACAAGAAGTGAGTTTTCATACCAAAAACTGACTATTTCAACTTATATCGTCCATCCGATTCGAACTATGTATTTTGATATGAAGTTTCACCAGAAGTGAGTTTTCATACCAAAAACTATTTTTTTCAACTTATTTCGTCCATCCGATTCGAACTTCGTATTTTGATATGAAGTTTCACAAGAAGTGAGTTTTAATACCAAAAACTGACTATTTCAACTTATATCGTCCAACCGATTCGAACTTTGTATTTTGATATGAAGTTTCACAAGAAGTGAGTTTTCATACCATAAACTGACTATTTCAACTTATTTCGTCCATCCGATTCGAACTTTGTATTTTGATATGAAGTTTCACAAGAAGTGAGTTTTAATACCAAAAACTGACTATTTCAACTTATTTCGTCCATCCGATTCGAACTTTGTATTTTGATATGAAGTTTCACAAGAAGTGAGTTTTCATACCATAAACTGACTATTTCAACTTATTTCGTCCATCCGATTCGAACTTTGTATTTTGATATGAAGTTTCACAAGAAGTGAGTTTTCATACCAAATACTGACTATTTCAACTTATTTCGTCCATCCGATTCGAACTTTGTATTTTGATATGAAGTTTCACAAGAAGTGAGTTTTCATACCATAAACTGACTATTTCAACTTATTTCGTCCATCCGATTCGAACTTTGTATTTTGATATGAAGTTTCACAAGAAGTGAGTTTTAATACCAAAAACTGACTATTTCAACTTATATCGTCCAACCGATTCGAACTTTGTATTTTGATATGAAGTTTCACAAGAAGTGAGTTTTCATACCAAATACTGACTATTTCAACTTATTTCGTCCATCCGATTCGAACTTTGTATTTTGATATGAAGTTTCACAAGAAGTGAGTTTTCATACCATAAACTGACTATTTCAACTTATTTCGTCCATCCGATTCGAACTTTGTATTTTGATATGAAGTTTCACAAGAAGTGAGTTTTCATACCATAAACTGACTTTTTAAACTTATTTCGTCCGTCCGATTCGAACTTTGTATTTTGATATGAAGTTTCACAAGAAGTGAGTTTTAATACCAAAAACTGACTATTTCAACTTATATCGTCCAACCGATTCGAACTTTGTATTTTGATATGAAGTTTCACAAGAAGTGAGTTTTCATACCAAATACTGACTATTTCAACTTATTTCGTCCATCCGATTCGAACTTTGTATTTTGATATGAAGTTTCACAAGAAGTGAGTTTTCATACCATAAACTGACTATTTCAACTTATTTCGTCCATCCGATTCGAACTTTGTATTTTGATATGAAGTTTCACAAGAAGTGAGTTTTCATACCATAAACTGACTATTTAAACTTATTTCGTCCAACCGATTCGAACTTTGTATTTTGATATGAAGTTTCACAAGAAGTGAGTTTTCATACCATAAACTGACTATTTCAACTTATTTCGTCCATCCGATTCGAACTTTGTATTTTGATATGAAGTTTCACAAGAAGTGAGTTTTCATACCATAAACTGACTATTTCAACTTATTTCGTCCATCCGATTCGAACTTTGTATTTTGATATGAAGTTTCACAAGAAGTGAGTTTTCATACCAAATACTGACTATTTCAACTTATTTCGTCCATCCGATTCGAACTTTGTATTTTGATATGAAGTTTCACAAGAAGTGAGTTTTCATACCAAAAACTATCTTTTTCAACTTATTTCATCCATCCGATTCGAACTTTGTATTTTGATATGAAGTTTCACAAGAAGTGAGTTTTCATACCAAAAACTGACTATTTCAACTTATATCGTCCAACCGATTCGAACTTTGTATTTTGATATGAAGTTTCACAAGAAGTGAGTTTTCATACCATAAACTGACTATTTCAACTTATTTCGTCCATCCGATTCGAACTTTGTATTTTGATATGAAGTTTCACAAGAAGTGAGTTTTCATACCAAAAACTGACTATTTCAACTTATATCGTCCAACCGATTCGAACTTTGTATTTTGATATGAAGTTTCACAAGAAGTGAGTTTTCATACCAAAAACTATCTTTTTCAACTTATTTCATCCATCCGATTCGAACTTTGTATTTTGATATGAAGTTTCACAAGAAGTGAGTTTTCATACCAAAAACTGACTATTTCAACTTATATCGTCCAACCGATTCGAACTTTGTATTTTGATATGAAGTTTCACAAGAAGTGAGTTTTCATACCATAAACTGACTATTTCAACTTATTTCGTCCATCCGATTCGAACTTTGTATTTTGATATGAAGTTTCACAAGAAGTGAGTTTTCATACCAAAAACTGACTATTTCAACTTATATCGTCCATCCGATTCGAACTATGTATTTTGATATGAAGTTTCACCAGAAGTGAGTTTTCATACCAAAAACTATTTTTTTCAACTTATTTCGTCCATCCGATTCGAACTTCGTATTTTGATATGAAGTTTCACAAGAAGTGAGTTTTAATACCAAAAACTGACTATTTCAACTTATATCGTCCAACCGATTCGAACTTTGTATTTTGATATGAAGTTTCACAAGAAGTGAGTTTTCATACCATAAACTGACTATTTCAACTTATTTCGTCCATCCGATTCGAACTTTGTATTTTGATATGAAGTTTCACAAGAAGTGAGTTTTAATACCAAAAACTGACTATTTCAACTTATATCGTCCAACCGATTCGAACTTTGTATTTTGATATGAAGTTTCACAAGAAGTGAGTTTTCATACCATAAACTGACTATTTCAACTTATTTCGTCCATCCGATTCGAACTTTGTATTTTGATATGAAGTTTCACAAGAAGTGAGTTTTCATACCATAAACTGACTATTTCAACTTATTTCGTCCATCCGATTCGAACTTTGTATTTTGATATGAAGTTTCACAAGAAGTGAGTTTTCATACCAAATACTGACTATTTCAACTTATTTCGTCCATCCGATTCGAACTTTGTATTTTGATATGAAGTTTCACAAGAAGTGAGTTTTCATACCATAAACTGACTATTTCAACTTATTTCGTCCATCCGATTCGAACTTTGTATTTTGATATGAAGTTTCACAAGAAGTGAGTTTTAATACCAAAAACTGACTATTTCAACTTATATCGTCCAACCGATTCGAACTTTGTATTTTGATATGAAGTTTCACAAGAAGTGAGTTTTCATACCAAATACTGACTATTTCAACTTATTTCGTCCATCCGATTCGAACTTTGTATTTTGATATGAAGTTTCACAAGAAGTGAGTTTTCATACCATAAACTGACTATTTAAACTTATTTCGTCCGTCCGATTCGAACTTTGTATTTTGATATGAAGTTTCACAAGAAGTGAGTTTTAATACCAAAAACTGACTATTTCAACTTATATCGTCCAACCGATTCGAACTTTGTATTTTGATATGAAGTTTCACAAGAAGTGAGTTTTCATACCAAATACTGACTATTTCAACTTATTTCGTCCATCCGATTCGAACTTTGTATTTTGATATGAAGTTTCACAAGAAGTGAGTTTTCATACCATAAACTGACTATTTCAACTTATTTCGTCCATCCGATTCGAACTTTGTATTTTGATATGAAGTTTCACAAGAAGTGAGTTTTCATACCATAAACTGACTATTTAAACTTATTTCGTCCGTCCGATTCGAACTTTGTATTTTGATATGAAGTTTCACAAGAAGTGAGTTTTAATACCAAAAACTGACTATTTCAACTTATATCGTCCAACCGATTCGAACTTTGTATTTTGATATGAAGTTTCACAAGAAGTGAGTTTTCATACCATAAACTGACTATTTCAACTTATTTCGTCCATCCGATTCGAACTTTGTATTTTGATATGAAGTTTCACAAGAAGTGAGTTTTCATACCATAAACTGACTATTTCAACTTATTTCGTCCATCCGATTCGAACTTTGTATTTTGATATGAAGTTTCACAAGAAGTGAGTTTTCATACCAAATACTGACTATTTCAACTTATTTCGTCCATCCGATTCGAACTTTGTATTTTGATATGAAGTTTCACAAGAAGTGAGTTTTCATACCAAAAACTATCTTTTTCAACTTATTTCATCCATCCGATTCGAACTTTGTATTTTGATATGAAGTTTCACAAGAAGTGAGTTTTCATACCAAAAACTGACTATTTCAACTTATATCGTCCAACCGATTCGAACTTTGTATTTTGATATGAAGTTTCACAAGAAGTGAGTTTTCATACCATAAACTGACTATTTCAACTTATTTCGTCCATCCGATTCGAACTTTGTATTTTGATATGAAGTTTCACAAGAAGTGAGTTTTCATACCAAAAACTGACTATTTCAACTTATATCGTCCAACCGATTCGAACTTTGTATTTTGATATGAAGTTTCACAAGAAGTGAGTTTTCATACCAAAAACTATCTTTTTCAACTTATTTCATCCATCCGATTCGAACTTTGTATTTTGATATGAAGTTTCACAAGAAGTGAGTTTTCATACCAAAAACTGACTATTTCAACTTATATCGTCCAACCGATTCGAACTTTGTATTTTGATATGAAGTTTCACAAGAAGTGAGTTTTCATACCATAAACTGACTATTTCAACTTATTTCGTCCATCCGATTCGAACTTTGTATTTTGATATGAAGTTTCACAAGAAGTGAGTTTTCATACCAAATACTGACTATTTCAACTTATTTCGTCTATGCAAATCTAACTTTGCATTTTGATATTAAGTTTCACAAGAAGTGAGTTTTCATACCAAAAACTGAGTATTTCAACTTATTTCGTCCATCCGATTCGAACTATGTATTTTGATATGAAGTTTCACCAGAAGTGAGTTTTCATACCAAAAACTATTTTTTTCAACTTATTTCATCCATCCGATTCGAACTTTGTATTTTGATATGAAGTTTCACAAGAAGTGAGTTTTCATACCAAAAACTGACTATTTCAACTTATATCGTCCAACCGATTCGAACTTTGTATTTTGATATGAAGTTTCACAAGAAGTGAGTTTTCATACCATAAACTGACTATTTCAACTTATTTCGTCCATCCGATTCGAACTTTGTATTTTGATATGAAGTTTCACAAGAAGTGAGTTTTCATACCAAATACTGACTATTTCAACTTATTTCGTCTATGCAAATCTAACTTTGCATTTTGATATTAAGTTTCACAAGAAGTGAGTTTTCATACCAAAAACTGAGTATTTCAACTTATTTCGTCCATCCGATTCGAACTATGTATTTTGATATGAAGTTTCACCAGAAGTGAGTTTTCATACCAAAAACTATTTTTTTCAACTTATTTCATCCATCCGATTCGAACTTTGTATTTTGATATGAAGTTTCACAAGAAGTGAGTTTTCATACCAAAAACTGACTATTTCAACTTATATCGTCCAACCGATTCGAACTTTGTATTTTGATATGAAGTTTCAAAAGAAGTGAGTTTTCATACCATAAACTGACTATTTCAACTTATTTCATCCATCCGATTCGAACTTTGTATTTTGATATGAAGTTTCACAAGAAGTGAGTTTTCATACCAAAATCTGACTATTTCAACTTATTTCGTCCATCCGATTCGAACTTTGTATTTTGATATGAAGTTTCACAAGAAATGAGTTTTCATACCAAAAACTATCTTTTTCAACTTATTTCATCCATCCGATTCGAACTTTGTATTTTGATATGAAGTTTCACAAGAAGTGAGTTTTCATACCAAAAACTGACTATTTCAACTTATTTCGTCCATCCGATTCGAACTTTGTATTTTGATATGAAGTTTCACAAGAAATGAGTTTTCATACCAAAAACTATCTTTTTCAACTTATTTCATCCATCCGATTCGAACTTTGTATTTTGATATGAAGTTTCACAAGAAATGAGTTTTCATACCAAAAACTATCTTTTTCAACTTATTTCATCCATCCGATTCGAACTTTGTATTTTGATATGAAGTTTCACAAGAAGTGAGTTTTCATACCAAAAACTGACTATTTCAACTTATTTCGTCCATCCGATTCGAACTTTGTATTTTGATATGAAGTTTCACAAGAAATGAGTTTTCATACCAAAAACTATCTTTTTCAACTTATTTCATCCATCCGATTCGAACTTTGTATTTTGATATGAAGTTTCACAAGAAGTGAGTTTTCATACCAAAAACTGACTATTTCAACTTATATCGTCCAACCGATTCGAACTTTGTATTTTGATATGAAGTTTCACAAGAAATGAGTTTTCATACCAAAAACTATCTTTTTCAACTTATTTCATCCATCCGATTCGAACTTTGTATTTTGATATGAAGTTTCACAAGAAGTGAGTTTTCATACCAAAAACTGACTATTTCAACTTATATCGTCCAACCGATTCGAACTTTGTATTTTGATATGAAGTTTCACAAGAAGTGAGTTTTCATACCATAAACTGACTATTTCAACTTATTTCGTCCATCCGATTCGAACTTTGTATTTTGATATGAAGTTTCACAAGAAATGAGTTTTCATACCAAAAACTATCTTTTTCAACTTATTTCATCCATCCGATTCGAACTTTGTATTTTGATATGAAGTTTCACAAGAAGTGAGTTTTCATACCAAAAACTGACTATTTCAACTTATATCGTCCAACCGATTCGAACTTTGTATTTTGATATGAAGTTTCACAAGAAGTGAGTTTTCATACCATAAACTGACTATTTCAACTTATTTCGTCCATCCGATTCGAACTTTGTATTTTGATATGAAGTTTCACAAGAAGTGAGTTTTCATACCAAATACTGACTATTTCAACTTATTTCGTCTATGCAATTCTAACTTTGCATTTTGATATTAAGTTTCACAAGAAGTGAGTTTTCATACCAAAAACTGAGTATTTCAACTTATATCGTCCAACCGATTCGAACTTTGTATTTTGATATGAAGTTTCACAAGAAATGAGTTTTCATACCAAAAACTATCTTTTTCAACTTATTTCATCCATCCGATTCGAACTTTGTATTTTGATATGAAGTTTCACAAGAAGTGAGTTTTCATACCAAAAACTGACTATTTCAACTTATATCGTCCAACCGATTCGAACTTTGTATTTTGATATGAAGTTTCACAAGAAGTGAGTTTTCATACCATAAACTGACTATTTCAACTTATTTCGTCCATCCGATTCGAACTTTGTATTTTGATATGAAGTTTCACAAGAAATGAGTTTTCATACCAAAAACTATCTTTTTCAACTTATTTCATCCATCCGATTCGAACTTTGTATTTTGATATGAAGTTTCACAAGAAGTGAGTTTTCATACCAAAAACTGACTATTTCAACTTATATCGTCCAACCGATTCGAACTTTGTATTTTGATATGAAGTTTCACAAGAAGTGAGTTTTCATACCAAAAACTGACTATTTCAACTTATTTCGTCCATCCGATTCGAACTTTGTATTTTGATATGAAGTTTCACAAGAAATGAGTTTTCATACCAAAAACTATCTTTTTCAACTTATTTCATCCATCCGATTCGAACTTTGTATTTTGATATGAAGTTTCACAAGAAGTGAGTTTTCATACCAAAAACTGACTATTTCAACTTATATCGTCCAACCGATTCGAACTTTGTATTTTGATATGAAGTTTCACAAGAAGTGAGTTTTCATACCATAAACTGACTATTTCAACTTATTTCGTCCATCCGATTCGAACTTTGTATTTTGATATGAAGTTTCACAAGAAGTGAGTTTTCATACCAAATACTGTCTTTTTCAACTTCCATCGTCCATCCGATTCGAACTATGTATTTTGCTATGAAGTTTCACAAGAAGTGAGTTTTCATACCAAAAACTGACTATTTCAACTTCCATCGTCCATCCGATTCGAACTATGTATTTTGCTATGAAGTTTCACAAGAAGTGAGTTTTCATACCAAAAACTGAGTATTTCAACTTATTTCGTCCATGCGATTCTAACTTTGCATTTTGATATGAAGATACGCTAGAAGTGAGTTTTCATACCAAAAACTAACTATTTCAACTTATTTCGTCCATGCGATTCTAACTTTGCATTTTGATATGAAGATACGCTAGAAGTGAGTTTTCATACCAAAAACTAACTATTTCAACTTATTTCGTCCATGCGATTCTAACTTTGCATTTTGATATGAAGTTACGCTAGAAGTGAGTTTTCTTACCAAAAACTAACTATTTCAACTTATTTCGTCCATCCGATTCGAACTTTGTATTTTGATATGAAGTTTCACAAGAAGTGAGTTTTCATACCAAAAACTGACTATTTCAACTTATATCGTCCATCCGATTCGAACTTTGTATTTTGATATGAAGTTTCACAAGAAGTGAGTTTTCATACCATAAACTGACTATTTCAACTTATTTCGTCCATCCGATTCGAACTTTGTATTTTGATATGAAGTTTCACAAGAAGTGAGTTTTCATACCAAAATCTGTCTTTTTCAACTTCCATCGTCCATCCGATTCGAACTATGTATTTTGCTATGAAGTTTCACAAGAAGTGAGTTTTCATACCAAAAACTGACTATTTCAACTTCCATCGTCCATCCGATTCGAACTATGTATTTTGCTATGAAGTTTCACAAGAAGTGAGTTTTCATACCAAAAACTGAGTATTTCAACTTATTTCGTCCATGCGATTCTAACTTTGCATTTTGATATGAAGATACGCTAGAAGTGAGTTTTCATACCAAAAACTAACTATTTCAACTTATTTCGTCCATGCGATTCTAACTTTGCATTTTGATATGAAGATACGCTAGAAGTGAGTTTTCATACCAAAAACTAACTATTTCAACTTATTTCGTCCATGCGATTCTAACTTTGCATTTTGATATGAAGTTACGCTAGAAGTGAGTTTTCTTACCAAAAACTAACTATTTCAACTTATTTCGTCCATCCGATTCGAACTTTGTATTTTGATATGAAGTTTCACAAGAAGTGAGTTTTCATACCAAAAACTGACTATTTCAACTTATTTCGACCATCCGATTCGAACTTTGTATTTTGATATGAAGTTTCACAAGAAATGAGTTTTCATACCAAAAACTATCTTTTTCAACTTATTTCATCCATCCGATTCGAACTTTGTATTTTGATATGAAGTTTCACAAGAAGTGAGTTTTCATACCAAAAACTGACTATTTCAACTTATTTCGTCCATCCGATTCGAACTTTGTATTTTGATATGAAGTTTCACAAGAAGTGAGTTTTCATACCAAAAACTATCTTTTTCAACTTATTTCATCCATCCGATTCGAACTTTGTATTTTGATATGAAGTTTCACAAGAAGTGAGTTTTCATACCATAAACTGACTATTTCAACTTATTTCGTCCATCCGATTCGAACTTTGTATTTTGATATGAAGTTTCACAAGAAGTGAGTTTTCATACCAAATACTGACTATTTCAACTTATTTCGTCTATGCAATTCTAACTTTGCATTTTGATATTAAGTTTCACAAGAAGTGAGTTTTCATACCAAAAACTGAGTATTTCAACTTATTTCGTCCATCCGATTCGAACTATGTATTTTGATATGAAGTTTCACCAGAAGTGAGTTTTCATACCAAAAACTATTTTTTTCAACTTATTTCATCCATCCGATTCGAACTTTGTATTTTGATATGAAGTTTCACAAGAAGTGAGTTTTCATACCAAAATCTGTCTTTTTCAACTTCCATCGTCCATCCGATTCGAACTATGTATTTTGCTATGAAGTTTCACAAGAAGTGAGTTTTCATACCAAAAACTGACTATTTCAACTTCCATCGTCCATCCGATTCGAACTATGTATTTTGCTATGAAGTTTCACAAGAAGTGAGTTTTCATACCAAAAACTGAGTATTTCAACTTATTTCGTCCATGCGATTCTAACTTTGCATTTTGATATGAAGTTACGCTAGAAGTGAGTTTTCTTACCAAAAACTAACTATTTCAACTTATTTCGTCCATGCGATTCTAACTTTGCATTTTGATATGAAGATACGCTAGAAGTGAGTTTTCATACCAAAAACTAACTATTTCAACTTATTTCGTCCATGCGATTCTAACTTTGCATTTTGATATGAAGTTACGCTAGAAGTGAGTTTTCATACCAAAAACTAACTATTTCAACTTATTTCGTCCATGCGATTCTAACTTTGCATTTTGATATGAAGATACGCTAGAAGTGAGTTTTCATACCAAAAACTAACTATTTCAACTTATTTCGTCCATGCGATTCTAACTTTGCATTTTGATATGAAGTTACGCTAGAAGTGAGTTTTCTTACCAAAAACTAACTATTTCAACTTATTTCGTCCATCCGATTCGAACTTTGTATTTTGATATGAAGTTTCACAAGAAGTGAGTTTTCATACCAAAAACTGACTATTTCAACTTATTTCGACCATCCGATTCGAACTTTGTATTTTGATATGAAGTTTCACAAGAAATGAGTTTTCATACCAAAAACTATCTTTTTCAACTTATTTCATCCATCCGATTCGAACTTTGTATTTTGATATGAAGTTTCACAAGAAGTGAGTTTTCATACCAAAAACTGAGTATTTCAACTTATTTCGTCCATCCGATTCGAACTTTGTATTTTGATATGAAGTTTCACAAGAAGTGAGTTTTCATACCAAAAACTATCTTTTTCAACTTATTTCATCCATCCGATTCGAACTTTGTATTTTGATATGAAGTTTCACAAGAAGTGAGTTTTCATACCAAAAACTGACTATTTCAACTTATATCGTCCATCCGATTCGAACTTTGTATTTTGATATGAAGTTTCACAAGAAGTGAGTTTTCATACCATAAACTGACTATTTCAACTTATTTCGTCCATCCGATTCGAACTTTGTATTTTGATATGAAGTTTCACAAAAAGTGAGTTTTCATACCATAAACTGACTTTTTCAACTTATTTCATCCATCCGATTCGAACTTTGTATTTTGATATGAAGTTTCACAAGAAGTGAGTTTTCATACCAAAAACTGACTATTTCAACTTATTTCATCCATCCGTTTCGAACTTTGCATTTTGGTATGAAGTTTCACAAGAAGTGAGTTTTCATACCAAAAACTGACTATTTCAACTTATTTTGTCCATCCGATTCGAGCTTTGTAATTTGATATGAAGTATCACAAGAAGTGAGTTTTCATACCAAAAACTGACTATTTCAACTTATTTCGTCCGTCGGATTCGAACTTTGTATTTTGATATGAAGTTTCACAAAAAGTGAGTTTTCATACCATAAACTGTCTATTTAAACTTATTTCATCCATCCGATTCGAACTTTGTATTTTGATATGAAGTTTCACAAGGAGTGAGTTTTCATACCAAAAACTGACTATTTCAACTTATTTCATCCATCCGATTCGAACTTTGTATTTTGATATGAAGTTTCACAAGGAGTGACTTTTCATACCATAAACTGACTATTTCAACTTATTTCATCCATCCGATTCGAACTTTGCATTTTGGTATGAAGTTTCACAAGAAGTGAGTTTTCATAAAAAAAACTGACTATTTCGACTTATTTCGTCCATCCGATTCGAACTTTGTATTTTGATATGAAGTTTCACAAGAAGTGACTTTTCATACCAAAAACTGACTATTTCAACTTATTTCGTCCGTCGGATTCGAACTTTGCATTTTGATATGAAGTTTCACAAGAAGTGAGTTTTCATACCAAAAACTGACTATTTCGACTTATTTCGTCCATCCGATTCGAACTTTGTATTTTGATATGAAGTTTCACAAGGAGTGAGTTTTCATACCAAAAACTGACTATTTCAACTTATTTCGTCCATCCGATTCGAACTTTGTATTTTGATATGAAGTTTCACAAGAAGTGAGTTTTCATACCAAAAACTGACTATTTCAACTTATTTCATCCATCCGATTCGAACTTTGCATTTTGGTATGAAGTTTCACAAGAAGTGAGTTTTCATAAAAAAAACTGACTATTTCGACTTATTTCGTCCATCCGTATCGAACTTTGTATTTTGATATGAAGTTTCACAAGAAGTGACTTTTCATACCAAAAACTGACTATTTCAACTTATTTCGTCCGTCGGATTCGAACTTTGCATTTTGATATGAAGTTTCACAAGAAGTGAGTTTTCATACCAAAAACTGACTATTTCGACTTGTTTCATCCATCCGATTCGAACTTTGTATTTTGATATGAAGTTTCACAAGAAGTGAGTTTTAATATCAAAATCTGACTATTTCAACTTATTTCGTCCATTCGATTCGAACTTTGCATTTTGGTATGAAGTTTCACAAGAAGTGAGTTTTCATACCAAAAACTGACTATTTCAACTTATTTCATCCATCCGATTCGAACTTTGTAATTTGATATGAAGTATCACAAGAAGTGAGTTTTCATACCAAAAACAGACTATTTCAACTTATTTCGTCCGTCGGATTCGAACTTTGCATTTTGATATGAAGTTTCACAAGAAGTGAGTTTTCATACCAAAAACTGACTATTTCGACTTATTTCGTCCATCCGATTCGAACTTTGTATTTTGATATGAAGTTTCACAAGGAGTGAGTTTTCATACCAAAAACTGACTATTTCAACTTATTTCGTCCATCCGATTCGAACTTTGCATTTTGGTATTAAGTTTCACAAGAAGTGAGTTTTCATACCAAAAACTGACTATTTCGACTTGTTTCATCCATCCGATTCGAACTTTGTATTTTGATATGAAGTTTCACAAGAAGTGAGTTTTCATACCAAAAACTGACTATTTCAACTTATTTCATCCATCCGATTCGAACTTTGCATTTTGGTATGAAGTTTCACAAGAAGTGAGTTTTCATACCAAAAACTGACTATTTCAACTTATTTTGTCCATCCGATTCGAACTTTGTATTTTGATATGAAGTTTCACAAGAAGTGAGTTTTAATACCAAAAACTGACTATTTCAACTTATTTCGTCCATTCGATTCGAACTTTGCATTTTGGTATGAAGTTTCACAAGAAGTGAGTTTTCATACCAAAAACTGACTATTTCAACTTCCATCGTCCATCCGATTCGAGCTTTGTAATTTGATATGAAGTATCACAAGAAGTGAGTTTTCATACCAAAAACAGACTATTTCAACTTATTTCGTCCATCCGATTCGAACTTTGCATTTTGGTATGAAGTTTCACAAGAAGTGACTTTTCATACCATAAACTGTCTATTTCAACTTATTTCATCCATCCGATTCGAACTTTGTATTTTGATATGAAGTTTCACAAAAAGTGAGTTTTCATACCATAAACTGACTATTTCAACTTATTTCATCCATCCGATTCGAACTTTGTATTTTGATATGAAGTTTCACAAGGAGTGAGTTTTCATACCAAAAACTGACTATTTCAACTTATTTCGTCCATCCGATTCGAACTTTGTATTTTGATATGAAGTTTCACAAGAAGTGACTTTTCATACTAAAAACTGACTATTTCAACTTATTTCGTCCGTCGGATTCGAACTTTGCATTTTGATATGAAGTTTCACAAGAAGTGACTTTTCATACCATAAACTGTCTATTTCAACTTATTTCATCCATCCGATTCGAACTTTGCATTTTGATATGAAGTTTCACAAGAAGTGACTTTTCATACCAAAAACTGACTATTTCAACTTATTTCGTCCGTCGGATTCGAACTTTGCATTTTGATATGAAGTTTCACAAGAAGTGAGTTTTCATACCAAAAACTGACTATTTCAACTTATTTCATCCATCCGATTCGAACTTTGCATTTTGATATGAAGTTTCACAAGAAGTGACTTTTCATACCAAAAACTGACTATTTCAACTTATTTCGTCCGTCGGATTCGAACTTTGCATTTTGATATGAAGTTTCACAAGAAGTGAGTTTTCATACCAAAAACTGACTATTTCGACTTATTTCTTCCATCCGATTCGAACTTTGTATTTTGATATGAAGTTTCACAAGGAGTGAGTTTTCATACCAAAAACTGACTATTTCAACTTGTTTCATCCATCCGATTCGAACTTTGTATTTTGATATGAAGTTTCACAAGAAGTGAGTTTTCATACCAAAAACTGACTATTTCAACTTATTTCATCCATCCGATTCGAACTTTGCATTTTGATATGAAGTTTCACAAGAAGTGAGTTTTCATACCAAAAACAGACTATTTCAACTTATTTCGTCCATCCGATTCGAACTTTGCATTTTGGTATGAAGTTTCACAAGAAGTGAGTTTTCATACCAAAAACTGACTATTTCGACTTGTTTCATCCATCCGATTCGAACTTTGTATTTTGATATGAAGTTTCACAAGAAGTGAGTTTTCATACCAAAAACAGACTATTTCAACTTATTTCGTCCATCCGATTCGAACTTTGCATTTTGGTATGAAGTTTCACAAGAAGTGAGTTTTCATACCAAAAACAGACTATTTCAACTTATTTCGTCCATCCGATTCGAACTTTGCATTTTGGTATGAAGTTTCACAAGAAGTGAGTTTTCATACCAAAAACTGACTATTTCGACTTGTTTCATCCATCCGATTCGAACTTTGCATTTTGGTATGAAGTTTCACAAGAAGTGAGTTTTAATACCAAAATCTGACTATTTCGACTTGTTTCATCCATCCGATTCGAACTTTGTATTTTGATATGAAGTTTCACAAGAAGTGAGTTTTAATACCAAAAACTGACTATTTCAACTTCCATCGTCCATCCGATTCGAACTTTGCATTTTGATATGAAGTTTCACAAGAAGTGAGTTTTCATACCAAAAACAGACTATTTCAACTTATTTCGTCCATCCAATTCGAACTTTGTATTTTGATATGAAGTTTCACAAGAAGTGAGTTTTCATACCAAAAACTGACTATTTCAACTTATTTCATCCATCCGATTCGAACTTTGTAATTTGATATGAAGTATCACAAGAAGTGAGTTTTCATACCAAAAACAGACTATTTCAACTTATTTCGTCCATCCGATTCGAACTTTGCATTTTGGTATGAAGTTTCACAAGAAGTGAGTTTTCATACCAAAAACTGACTATTTCGACTTGTTTCATCCATCCGATTCGAACTTTGCATTTTGGTATGAAGTTTCACAAGAAGTGAGTTTTCATACCAAAAACAGACTATTTCAACTTATTTCGTCCATCCGATTCGAACTTTGCATTTTGGTATGAAGTTTCACAAGAAGTGAGTTTTCATACCAAAAACTGACTATTTCGACTTGTTTCATCCATCCGATTCGAACTTTGTAATTTGATATGAAGTATCACAAGAAGTGAGTTTTCATACCAAAAACAGACTATTTCAACTTATTTCATCCATCCGATTCGAACTTTGTAATTTGATATGAAGTATCACAAGAAGTGAGTTTTCATACCAAAAACAGACTATTTCAACTTATTTCGTCCATCCGATTCGAACTTTGCATTTTGGTATGAAGTTTCACAAGAAGTGAGTTTTCATACCAAAAACTGACTATTTCGACTTGTTTCATCCATCCGATTCGAACTTTGCATTTCGGTATGAAGTTTCACCAAAAGTGAGTTTTCATACTAAAAACTGACTATTTCAACTTATTTCGTCCATCCGATTCGAACTTTGCATTTTGGTATGAAGTTTCACAAGAAGTGAGTTTTCATACCAAAAACTGACTATTTCAACTTCCATCGTCCATCCGATTCGAGCTTTGCATTTTGGTATGAAGTATCACAAGAAGTGAGTTTTCATACCAAAAACAGACTATTTCAACTTATTTCATCCGTGCAATTCTAACTTTGCATTTTGGTATGAAGTTTCACCAAAAGTGAGTTTTCATACCAAAAACTGACTATTTCAACTTATTTCGTCCATTCGATTCGAACTTTGCATTTTGGTATGAAGTTTCACAAGAAGTGAGTTTTCATACCAAAAACTGACTATTTCAACTTCCATCGTCCATCCGATTCGAGCTTTGTAATTTGATATGAAGTATCACAAGAAGTGAGTTTTCATACCAAAAACAGACTATTTCAACTTATTTCATCCATCCGATTCGAACTTTGTAATTTGATATGAAGTATCACAAGAAGTGAGTTTTCATACCAAAAACAGACTATTTCAACTTATTTCGTCCATCCGATTCGAACTTTGCATTTTGGTATGAAGTTTCACAAGAAGTGAGTTTTCATACCAAAAACTGACTATTTCGACTTGTTTCATCCATCCGATTCGAACTTTGCATTTTGGTATGAAGTTTCACAAGAAGTGAGTTTTCATACCAAAAACTGACTATTTCGACTTGTTTCATCCATCCGATTCGAACTTTGTATTTTGATATGAAGTTTCACAACAAGTGAGTTTTCATACCAAAAACTGACTATTTCAACTTATTTCGTCCATCCGATTCGAACTTTGCATTTTGGTATGAAGTTTCACAAGAAGTGAGTTTTCATACCAAAAACAGACTATTTCAACTTATTTCGTCCATCCGATTCGAACTTTGCATTTTGGTATGAAGTATCACAAGAAGTGAGTTTTCATACCAAAAACTGACTATTTCAACTTATTTCATCCATCCGATTCGAACTTTGTAATTTGATATGAAGTATCACAAGAAGTGAGTTTTCATACCAAAAACAGACTATTTCAACTTATTTCGTCCATCCGATTCGAACTTTGCATTTTGGTATGAAGTTTCACAAGAAGTGAGTTTTCATACCAAAAACTGACTATTTCGACTTATTTCTTCCATCCGATTCGAACTTTGCATTTTGGTATGAAGTTTCACAAGAAGTGAGTTTTCATACCAAAAACTGACTATTTCGACTTGTTTCATCCATCCGATTCGAACTTTGCATTTTGGTATGAAGTTTCACAAGAAGTGAGTTTTAATACCAAAATCTGACTATTTCAACTTATTTCATCCATCCGATTCGAACTTTGTATTTTGATATGACGTTTCACAAGAAGTGAGTTTTCATACCAAAAACAGACTATTTCAACTTATTTCGTCCATCCGATTCGAACTTTGCATTTTGGTATGAAGTTTCACAAGAAGTGAGTTTTCATACCAAAAACTGACTATTTCGACTTGTTTCATCCATCCGATTCGAACTTTGCATTTTGGTATGAAGTTTCACAAGAAGTGAGTTTTCATACCAAAAACAGACTATTTCAACTTATTTCGTCCATCCGATTCGAACTTTGCATTTTGGTATGAAGTTTCACAAGAAGTGAGTTTTCATACCAAAAACTGTCTATTTCAACTTGTTTCATCCATCCGATTCGAACTTTGCATTTTGATATGAAGTTTCACAAGAAGTGACTTTTCATACCAAAAACTGACTATTTCAACTTATTTCGTCCGTCGGATTCGAACTTTGCATTTTGATATGAAGTTTCACAAGAAGTGAGTTTTCATACCAAAAACTGACTATTTCGACTTGTTTCATCCATCCGATTCGAACTTTGCATTTTGGTATGAAGTTTCACAAGAAGTGAGTTTTCATACCAAAAACTGACTATTTCGACTTGTTTCATCCATCCGATTCGAACTTTGTATTTTGATATGACGTTTCACAAGAAGTGAGTTTTCATACCAAAAACTGACTATTTCGACTTGTTTCATCCATCCGATTCGAACTTTGCATTTTGGTATGAAGTTTCACAAGAAGTGAGTTTTAATACCAAAATCTGACTATTTCAACTTATTTCATCCATCCGATTCGAACTTTGTATTTTGATATGACGTTTCACAAGAAGTGAGTTTTCATACCAAAAACTGACTATTTCGACTTGTTTCATCCATCCGATTCGAACTTTGCATTTTGATATGAAGTTTCACAAGAAGTGAGTTTTCATACCAAAAACTGACTATTTCGACTTGTTTCATCCATCCGATTCGAACTTTGCATTTTGGTATGAAGTTTCACAAGAAGTGAGTTTTCATACCAAAAACTGACTATTTCGACTTATTTCTTCCATCCGATTCGAACTTTGCATTTTGGTATGAAGTTTCACAAGAAGTGAGTTTTCATACCAAAAACTGACTATTTCGACTTGTTTCATCCATCCGATTCGAACTTTGCATTTTGGTATGAAGTTTCACAAGAAGTGAGTTTTAATACCAAAATCTGACTATTTCAACTTATTTCATCCATCCGATTCGAACTTTGTATTTTGATATGACGTTTCACAAGAAGTGAGTTTTCATACCAAAAACTGTCTATTTCAACTTGTTTCATCCATCCGATTCGAACTTTGCATTTTGATATGAAGTTTCACAAGAAGTGACTTTTCATACCAAAAACTGACTATTTCAACTTATTTCGTCCGTCGGATTCGAACTTTGCATTTTGATATGAAGTTTCACAAGAAGTGAGTTTTCATACCAAAAACTGACTATTTCGACTTGTTTCATCCATCCGATTCGAACTTTGCATTTTGGTATGAAGTTTCACAAGAAGTGAGTTTTCATACCAAAAACTGACTATTTCGACTTGTTTCATCCATCCGATTCGAACTTTGTATTTTGATATGACGTTTCACAAGAAGTGAGTTTTCATACCAAAAACAGACTATTTCAACTTATTTCGTCCATTCGATTCGAACTTTGCATTTTGGTATGAAGTTTCACAAGAAGTGAGTTTTCATACCAAAAACTGACTATTTCAACTTATTTCATCCATCCGATTCGAACTTTGTAATTTGATATGAAGTATCACAAGAAGTGAGTTTTCATACCAAAAACTGACTATTTCGACTTGTTTCATCCATCCGATTCGAACTTTGTATTTTGATATGAAGTTTCACAAGAAGTGAGTTTTAATACCAAAAACTGACTATTTCAACTTATTTCGTCCATCCGATTCGAACTTTGCATTTTGGTATGAAGTTTCACAAGAAGTGAGTTTTCATACCAAAAACTGACTATTTCGACTTGTTTCATCCATCCGATTCGAACTTTGCATTTTGGTATGAAGTTTCACAAGAAGTGAGTTTTCATACCAAAAACTGACTATTTCAACTTATTTCGTCCATCCGATTCGAACTTTGCATTTTGGTATGAAGTTTCACAAGAAGTGAGTTTTCATACCAAAAACAGACTATTTCAACTTATTTCGTCCATCCGATTCGAACTTTGCATTTTGGTATGAAGTATCACAAGAAGTGAGTTTTCATACCAAAAACTGACTATTTCAACTTATTTCATCCATCCGATTCGAACTTTGTAATTTGATATGAAGTATCACAAGAAGTGAGTTTTCATACCAAAAACTGACTATTTCGACTTGTTTCATCCATCCGATTCGAACTTTGTATTTTGATATGAAGTTTCACAACAAGTGAGTTTTCATACCAAAAACTGACTATTTCAACTTATTTCGTCCATCCGATTCGAACTTTGCATTTTGGTATGAAGTTTCACAAGAAGTGAGTTTTCATACCAAAAACTGACTATTTCGACTTGTTTCATCCATCCGATTCGAACTTTGCATTTTGGTATGAAGTTTCACAAGAAGTGAGTTTTCATACCAAAAACTGACTATTTCAACTTATTTCGTCCATCCGATTCGAACTTTGCATTTTGGTATGAAGTTTCACAAGAAGTGAGTTTTCATACCAAAAACAGACTATTTCAACTTATTTCGTCCATCCGATTCGAACTTTGCATTTTGGTATGAAGTATCACAAGAAGTGAGTTTTCATACCAAAAACTGACTATTTCAACTTATTTCATCCATCCGATTCGAACTTTGTAATTTGATATGAAGTATCACAAGAAGTGAGTTTTCATACCAAAAACAGACTATTTCAACTTATTTCGTCCATCCGATTCGAACTTTGCATTTTGGTATGAAGTTTCACAAGAAGTGAGTTTTCATACCAAAAACTGACTATTTCGACTTATTTCTTCCATCCGATTCGAACTTTGCATTTTGGTATGAAGTTTCACAAGAAGTGAGTTTTCATACCAAAAACTGACTATTTCGACTTGTTTCATCCATCCGATTCGAACTTTGCATTTTGGTATGAAGTTTCACAAGAAGTGAGTTTTAATACCAAAATCTGACTATTTCAACTTATTTCATCCATCCGATTCGAACTTTGCATTTTGATATGAAGTTTCACAAGAAGTGAGTTTTCATACCAAAAACTGACTATTTCAACTTCCAACGTCCATCCGATTCGAACTTTGCATTTTGATATGAAGTTTCACAAGAAGTGAGTTTTAATACCAAAAACTGACTATTTCAACTTCCATCGTCCATCCGATTCGAACTTTGCATTTTGATATGAAGTTTCACAAGAAGTGAGTTTTAATACCAAAAACTGACTATTTCAACTTCCATCGTCCATCCGATTCGAACTTTGTATTTTGATATGAAGTTTCACAAGAAGTGAGTTTTAATACCAAAAACTGACTATTTCAACTTATTTCGTCCATCCAATTCGAACTTTGTATTTTGATATGAAGTTTCACAAGAAGTGAGTTTTCATACCAAAAACTGACTATTTCAACTTCCATCGTCCATCCGATTCGAACTTTGCATTTTGATATGAAGTTTCACAAGAAGTGAGTTTTCATACCAAAAACTGACTATTTCAACTTCCATCGTCCATCCGATTCGAACTTTGCATTTTGATATGAAGTTTCACAAGAAGTGAGTTTTCATACCAAAAACTGACTATTTCAACTTATTTCGTCCATCCGAATCGAACTTTGCATTTTGATATGAAGTTTCACAAGAAGTGAGTTTTCATACCAAAAACTGTCTATTTCAACTTATTTCGTCCATCCGATTCGAACTTTGCATTTTGATATGAAGTTTCACAAGAAGTGAGTTTTCATACCAAAAACTGACTATTTCAACTTATTTCGTCCATCCGATTCGAACTTTGCATTTTGATATGAAGTTTCACAAGAAGTGAGTTTTCATACCAAAAACTGTCTATTTCAACTTCCATCGTCCATCCGATTCGAACTTTGCATTTTGATATGAAGTTTCACAAGAAGTGAGTTTTCATACCAAAAACTGACTAATTCGACTTATTTCATCCATCCGAATCGAACTTTGCATTTTGATATGAAGTTTCACAAGAAGTGAGTTTTCATACCAAAAACTGACTATTTCAACTTATTTCGTCCATCCGAATCGAACTTTGCATTTTGATATGAAGTTTCACAAGAAGTGAGTTTTCATACCAAAAACTGTCTATTTCAACTTATTTCGTCCATCCGATTCGAACTTTGCATTTTGATATGAAGTTTCACAAGAAGTGAGTTTTCATACCAAAAACTGACTATTTCAACTTATTTCGTCCGTCCGATACGAACTTTGCATTTTGATATGAAGTTTCACAAGAAGTGAGTTTTCATACCAAAAACTGACTATTTCAACTTATTTCGTCCATCCGAATCGAACTTTGCATTTTGATATGAAGTTTCACAAGAAGTGAGTTTTCATACCAAAAACTGACTATTTCAACTTATTTCGTCCATCCGATTCGAACTTTGCATTTTGATATGAAGTTTCACAAGAAGTGAGTTTTCATACCAAAAACTGACTATTTCAACTTATTTCGTCCATCCGAATCGAACTTTGCATTTTGATATGAAGTTTCACAAGAAGTGAGTTTTCATACCATAAACTGACTATTTCAACTTCCATCGTCCATCCGATTCGAACTTTGCATTTTGATATGAAGTTTCACAAGAAGTGAGTTTTCATACCAAAAACTGACTATTTCAACTTCCAACGTCCATCCGATTCGAACTTTGCATTTTGATATGAAGTTTCACAAGAAGTGAGTTTTAATACCAAAAACTGATTATTTCAACTTCCATCGTCCATCCGATTCGAACTTTGCATTTTGATATGAAGTTTCACAAGAAGTGAGTTTTCATACCAAAAACTGACTATTTCAACTTCCATCGTCCATCCGATTCGAACTTTGCATTTTGATATGAAGTTTCACAAGAAGTGAGTTTTCATACCAAAAACTGACTATTTCAACTTCCATCGTCCATCCGATTCGAACTTTGTATTTTGATATGAAGTTTCACAAGAAGTGAGTTTTAATACCAAAAACTGACTATTTCAACTTATTTCGTCCATCCAATTCGAACTTTGTATTTTGATATGAAGTTTCACAAGAAGTGAGTTTTCATACCAAAAAACTGACTATTTCAACTTATTTCGTCCATCCGAATCGAACTTTGCATTTTGATATGAAGTTTCACAAGAAGTGAGTTTTCATACCAAAAACTGACTAATTCGACTTATTTCATCCATCCGAATCGAACTTTGCATTTTGATATGAAGTTTCACAAGAAGTGAGTTTTCATACCAAAAACTGACTATTTCAACTTATTTCGTCCATCCGAATCGAACTTTGCATTTTGATATGAAGTTTCACAAGAAGTGAGTTTTAATACCAAAAACTGACTATTTCAACTTCCATCGTCCATCCGATTCGAACTTTGCATTTTGATATGAAGTTTCACAAGAAGTGAGTTTTCATACCAAAAACTGACTATTTCAACTTCCATCGTCCATCCGATTCGAACTTTGTATTTTGATATGAAGTTTCACAAGAAGTGAGTTTTAATACCAAAAACTGACTATTTCAACTTATTTCGTCCATCCAATTCGAACTTTGTATTTTGATATGAAGTTTCACAAGAAGTGAGTTTTCATACCAAAAACTGACTATTTCAACTTATTTCGTCCATCCGATTCGAACTTTGCATTTTGATATGAAGTTTCACAAGAAGTGAGTTTTCATACCAAAAACTGACTATTTCAACTTGCATCGTCCATCCGATTCGAACTTTGCATTTTGCTATGAAGTTTCACAAGAAGTGAGTTTTCATACCAAAAACTGTCTATTTCAGCATACTCCGTAAATCCGATTCGAACTTTGCATTTTGATATGAAGTTTCACAAGAAGTGAGTTTTCATACCAAAAACTGACTATTTCAACTTCCATCGTCCATCCGATTCGAACTTTGTATTTTGATATGTAGTTTCACAAGAAGTGAGTTTTCATACCAAAAACTATCTATTTCAACTTATTTCGTCCATCCGAATCGAACTTTGCATTTTGATATGAAGTTTCACAAGAAGTGAGTTTTCATACCAAAAACTGACTAATTCGACATATTTCATCCATCCGAATCGAACTTTGCATTTTGATATGAAGTTTCACAAGAAGTGAGTTTTCATACCAAAAACTGACTATTTCAACTTATTTCGTCCGTCCGATACGAACTTTGCATTTTGATATGAAGTTTCACAAGAAGTGAGTTTTCATACCAAAAACTGTCTATTTCAGCATACTCCGTAAATCCGATTCGAACTTTGCATTTTGATATGAAGTTTCACAAGAAGTGAGTTTTCATACCAAAAACTGACTATTTCAACTTCCATCGTCCATCCGATTCGAACTTTGCATTTTGCTATGAAGTTTCACAAGAAGTGAGTTTTCATACCAAAAACTGTCTATTTCAGCATACTCCGTAAATCCGATTCGAACTTTGTATTTTGATATGAAGTTTCACAAGAAGTGAGTTTTCATACCAAAAACTGACTATTTCAACTTCCATCGTCCATCCGATTCGAACTTTGTATTTTGATATGTAGTTTCACAAGAAGTGAGTTTTCATACCAAAAACTATCTATTTCAACTTATTTCGTCCATCCGAATCGAACTTTGCATTTTGATATGAAGTTTCACAAGAAGTGAGTTTTCATACCAAAAACTGACTAATTCGACATATTTCATCCATCCGAATCGAACTTTGCATTTTGATATGAAGTTTCACAAGAAGTGAGTTTTCATACCAAAAACTGACTATTTCAACTTATTTCGTCCGTCCGATACGAACTTTGCATTTTGATATGAAGTTTCACAAGAAGTGAGTTTTCATACCAAAAACTGTCTATTTCAGCATACTCCGTAAATCCGATTCGAACTTTGCATTTTGATATGAAGTTTCACAAGAAGTGAGTTTTCATACCAAAAACTGACTATTTCAACTTCCATCGTCCATCCGATTCGAACTTTGCATTTTGATATGAAGTTTCACAAGGAGTGAGTTTTCATACCAAAAACTGACTATTTCAACTTCCATCGTCCATCCGATTCGAACTTTGTATTTTGATATGTAGTTTCACAAGAAGTGAGTTTTCATACCAAAAACTGACTATTTCAACTTCCATCGTCCATCCGATTCGAACTTTGCATTTTGATATGAAGTTTCACAAGGAGTGAGTTTTCATACCAAAAACTGACTATTTCAACTTCCATCGTCCATCCGATTCGAACTTTGTATTTTGATATGTAGTTTCACAAGAAGTGAGTTTTCATACCAAAAACTGACTATTTCAACTTATTTCGTCCATCCGAATCGAACTTTGCATTTTGATATGAAGTTTCACAAGAAGTGAGTTTTCATACCAAAAACTGACTATTTCAACTTGCATCGTCCATCCGATTCGAACTTTGCATTTTGCTATGAAGTTTCACAAGAAGTGAGTTTTCATACCAAAAACTGACTATTTCAACTTATTTCATCCATCCGATTCGAACTTTGCATTTTGATATGAAGTTTCACAAGAAGTGAGTTTTCATACCAAAAACTGACTATTTCAACTTCCATCGTCCATCCGATTCGAACTTTGCATTTTGATATGAAGTTTCACAAGAAGTGAGTTTTAATACCAAAAACTGACTATTTCAACTTCCATCGTCCATCCGATTCGAACTTTGCATTTTGATATGAAGTTTCACAAGAAGTGAGTTTTAATACCAAAAACTGACTATTTCAACTTCCATCGTCCATCCGATTCGAACTTTGCATTTTGATATGAAGTTTCACAAGGAGTGAGTTTTCATACCAAAAACTGACTATTTCAACTTATTTCGTCCATCCGATTCGAACTTTGCATTTTGATATGAAGTTTCACAAGAAGTGAGTTTTCATACCAAAAACTGACTATTTCAACTTATTTCGTCCATCCGATTCGAACTTTGCATTTTGATATGAAGTTTCACAAGAAGTGAGTTTTCATACCAAAAACTGACTATTTCAACTTGCATCGTCCATCCGATTCGAACTTTGCATTTTGCTATGAAGTTTCACAAGAAGTGAGTTTTCATACCAAAAACTGACTATTTCAACTTATTTCATCCATCCGATTCGAACTTTGCATTTTGATATGAAGTTTCACAAGAAGTGAGTTTTCATACCAAAAACTGACTATTTCAACTTCCAACGTCCATCCGATTCGAACTTTGCATTTTGATATGAAGTTTCACAAGAAGTGAGTTTTAATACCAAAAACTGACTATTTCAACTTCCATCGTCCATCCGATTCGAACTTTGCATTTTGATATGAAGTTTCACAAGAAGTGAGTTTTAATACCAAAAACTGACTATTTCAACTTCCATCGTCCATCCGATTCGAACTTTGCATTTTGATATGAAGTTTCACAAGGAGTGAGTTTTCATACCAAAAACTGACTATTTCAACTTATTTCGTCCATCCGATTCGAACTTTGCATTTTGATATGAAGTTTCACAAGAAGTGAGTTTTCATACCAAAAACTGACTATTTCAACTTATTTCGTCCATCCGAATCGAACTTTGCATTTTGATATGAAGTTTCACAAGAAGTGAGTTTTAATACCAAAAACTGACTATTTCAACTTCCAACGTCCATCCGATTCGAACTTTGCATTTTGATATGAAGTTTCACAAGAAGTGAGTTTTAATACCAAAAACTGACTATTTCAACTTCCATCGTCCATCCGATTCGAACTTTGCATTTTGATATGAAGTTTCACAAGGAGTGAGTTTTCATACCAAAAACTGACTATTTCAACTTATTTCGTCCATCCGATTCGAACTTTGCATTTTGATATGAAGTTTCACAAGAAGTGAGTTTTAATACCAAAAACTGACTATTTCAACTTATTTCGTCCATCCGATTCGAACTTTGCATTTTGATATGAAGTTTCACAAGGAGTGAGTTTTCATACCAAAAACTGACTATTTCAACTTATTTCGTCCATCCGATTCGAACTTTGCATTTTGCTATGAAGTTTCACAAGAAGTGAGTTTTCATACCAAAAACTGACTATTTCAACTTATTTCGTCCATCCGAATCGAACTTTGCATTTTGATATGAAGTTTCACAAGAAGTGAGTTTTAATACCAAAAACTGACTATTTCAACTTCCAACGTCCATCCGATTCGAACTTTGCATTTTGATATGAAGTTTCACAAGAAGTGAGTTTTAATACCAAAAACTGACTATTTCAACTTCCATCGTCCATCCGATTCGAACTTTGCATTTTGATATGAAGTTTCACAAGAAGTGAGTTTTCATACCAAAAACTGACTATTTCAACTTATTTCGTCCATCCGAATCGAACTTTGCATTTTGATATGAAGTTTCACAAGAAGTGAGTTTTAATACCAAAAACTGACTATTTCAACTTATTTCGTCCATCCGATTCGAACTTTGCATTTTGATATGAAGTTTCACAAGAAGTGAGTTTTCATACCAAAAACTGACTATTTCAACTTCCATCGTCCATCCGATTCGAACTTTGCATTTTGATATGAAGTTTCACAAGAAGTGAGTTTTCATACCAAAAACTGACTATTTCAACTTCCATCGTCCATCCGATTCGAACTTTGCATTTTGATATGAAGTTTCACAAGAAGTGAGTTTTCATACCAAAAACTGACTATTTCAACTTATTTCGTCCATCCGAATCGAACTTTGCATTTTGATATGAAGTTTCACAAGAAGTGAGTTTTCATACCAAAAACTGACTATTTCAACTTATTTCGTCCATCCGATTCGAACTTTGCATTTTGATATGAAGTTTCACAAGAAGTGAGTTTTCATACCAAAAACTGACTATTTCAACTTCCATCGTCCATCCGATTCGAACTTTGCATTTTGATATGAAGTTTCACAAGAAGTGAGTTTTCATACCAAAAACTGACTATTTCAACTTCCATCGTCCATCCGATTCGAACTTTGCATTTTGATATGAAGTTTCACAAGAAGTGAGTTTTCATACCAAAAACTGACTATTTCAACTTATTTCGTCCATCCGAATCGAACTTTGCATTTTGATATGAAGTTTCACAAGAAGTGAGTTTTCATACCAAAAACTGACTATTTCAACTTATTTCGTCCATCCGAATCGAACTTTGCATTTTGATATGAAGTTTCACAAGAAGTGAGTTTTCATACCAAAAACTGACTATTTCAACTTATTTCGTCCATCCGAATCGAACTTTGCATTTTGATATGAAGTTTCACAAGAAGTGAGTTTTAATACCAAAAACTGACTATTTCAACTTATTTCGTCCATCCGATTCGAACTTTGCATTTTGATATGAAGTTTCACAAGAAGTGAGTTTTCATACCAAAAACTGACTATTTCAACTTCCATCGTCCATCCGATTCGAACTTTGCATTTTGATATGAAGTTTCACAAGAAGTGAGTTTTCATACCAAAAACTGACTATTTCAACTTCCATCGTCCATCCGATTCGAACTTTGCATTTTGATATGAAGTTTCACAAGAAGTGAGTTTTCATACCAAAAACTGACTATTTCAACTTATTTCGTCCATCCGAATCGAACTTTGCATTTTGATATGAAGTTTCACAAGAAGTGAGTTTTCATACCAAAAACTGACTATTTCAACTTATTTCGTCCGTCCGATACGAACTTTGCATTTTGATATGAAGTTTCACAAGAAGTGAGTTTTCATACCAAAAACTGTCTATTTCAACTTATTTCGTCCATCCGATTCGAACTTTGCATTTTGATATGAAGTTTCACAAGAAGTGAGTTTTAATACCAAAAACTGACTATTTCAACTTATTTCGTCCATCCGATTCGAACTTTGCATTTTGATATGAAGTTTCACAAGAAGTGAGTTTTCATACCAAAAACTGACTATTTCAACTTGCATCGTCCATCCGATTCGAACTTTGCATTTTGCTATGAAGTTTCACAAGAAGTGAGTTTTCATACCAAAAACTGACTATTTCAACTTATTTCATCCATCCGATTCGAACTTTGCATTTTGATATGAAGTTTCACAAGAAGTGAGTTTTCATACCAAAAACTGACTATTTCAACTTCCAACGTCCATCCGATTCGAACTTTGCATTTTGATATGAAGTTTCACAAGAAGTGAGTTTTCATACCAAAAACTGACTATTTCAACTTCCATCGTCCATCCGATTCGAACTTTGCATTTTGATATGAAGTTTCACAAGAAGTGAGTTTTCATACCAAAAACTGACTATTTCAACTTATTTCGTCCATCCGAATCGAACTTTGCATTTTGATATGAAGTTTCACAAGAAGTGAGTTTTAATACCAAAAACTGACTATTTCAACTTCCAACGTCCATCCGATTCGAACTTTGCATTTTGATATGAAGTTTCACAAGAAGTGAGTTTTAATACCAAAAACTGACTATTTCAACTTCCGTCGTCCATCCGATTCGAACTTTGCATTTTGATATGAAGTTTCACAAGAAGTGAGTTTTCATACCAAAAACTGACTATTTCAACTTATTTCGTCCATCCGAATCGAACTTTGCATTTTGATATGAAGTTTCACAAGAAGTGAGTTTTAATACCAAAAACTGACTATTTCAACTTATTTCGTCCATCCGATTCGAACTTTGCATTTTGATATGAAGTTTCACAAGAAGTGAGTTTTCATACCAAAAACTGACTATTTCAACTTGCATCGTCCATCCGATTCGAACTTTGCATTTTGCTATGAAGTTTCACAAGAAGTGAGTTTTCATACCAAAAACTGACTATTTCAACTTATTTCATCCATCCGATTCGAACTTTGCATTTTGATATGAAGTTTCACAAGAAGTGAGTTTTAATACCAAAAACTGACTATTTCAACTTCCAACGTCCATCCGATTCGAACTTTGCATTTTGATATGAAGTTTCACAAGAAGTGAGTTTTAATACCAAAAACTGACTATTTCAACTTCCATCGTCCATCCGATTCGAACTTTGCATTTTGATATGAAGTTTCACAAGAAGTGAGTTTTAATACCAAAAACTGACTATTTCAACTTCCATCGTCCATCCGATTCGAACTTTGCATTTTGATATGAAGTTTCACAAGAAGTGAGTTTTAATACCAAAAACTGACTATTTCAACTTATTTCGTCCATCCAATTCGAACTTTGTATTTTGATATGAAGTTTCACAAGAAGTGAGTTTTCATACCAAAAACTGACTATTTCAACTTCCATCGTCCATCCGATTCGAACTTTGCATTTTGATATGAAGTTTCACAAGAAGTGAGTTTTCATACCAAAAACTGACTATTTCAACTTCCATCGTCCATCCGATTCGAACTTTGCATTTTGATATGAAGTTTCACAAGAAGTGAGTTTTAATACCAAAAACTGACTATTTCAACTTCCAACGTCCATCCGATTCGAACTTTGCATTTTGATATGAAGTTTCACAAGAAGTGAGTTTTAATACCAAAAACTGACTATTTCAACTTCCAACGTCCATCCGATTCGAACTTTGCATTTTGATATGAAGTTTCACAAGAAGTGAGTTTTAATACCAAAAACTGACTATTTCAACTTATTTCGTCCATCCAATTCGAACTTTGTATTTTGATATGAAGTTTCACAAGAAGTGAGTTTTCATACCAAAAACTGACTATTTCAACTTCCATCGTCCATCCGATTCGAACTTTGCATTTTGATATGAAGTTTCACAAGAAGTGAGTTTTCATACCAAAAACTGACTATTTCAACTTCCATCGTCCATCCGATTCGAACTTTGCATTTTGATATGAAGTTTCACAAGAAGTGAGTTTTCATACCAAAAACAGACTATTTCAACTTATTTCATCCATCCGATTCGAACTTTGTAATTTGATATGAAGTATCACAAGAAGTGAGTTTTCATACCAAAAACAGACTATTTCAACTTATTTCGTCCATCCGATTCGAACTTTGCATTTTGGTATGAAGTTTCACAAGAAGTGAGTTTTCATACCAAAAACTGACTATTTCGACTTGTTTCATCCATCCGATTCGAACTTTGCATTTTGGTATGAAGTTTCACAAGAAGTGAGTTTTCATACCAAAAACTGACTATTTCGACTTGTTTCATCCATCCGATTCGAACTTTGTATTTTGATATGAAGTTTCACAACAAGTGAGTTTTCATACCAAAAACTGACTATTTCAACTTATTTCGTCCATCCGATTCGAACTTTGCATTTTGGTATGAAGTTTCACAAGAAGTGAGTTTTCATACCAAAAACAGACTATTTCAACTTATTTCGTCCATCCGATTCGAACTTTGCATTTTGGTATGAAATATCACAAGAAGTGAGTTTTCATACCAAAAACTGACTATTTCAACTTATTTCATCCATCCGATTCGAACTTTGTAATTTGATATGAAGTATCACAAGAAGTGAGTTTTCATACCAAAAACAGACTATTTCAACTTATTTCGTCCATCCGATTCGAACTTTGCATTTTGGTATGAAGTTTCACAAGAAGTGAGTTTTCATACCAAAAACTGACTATTTCGACTTATTTCTTCCATCCGATTCGAACTTTGCATTTTGGTATGAAGTTTCACAAGAAGTGAGTTTTCATACCAAAAACTGACTATTTCGACTTGTTTCATCCATCCGATTCGAACTTTGCATTTTGGTATGAAGTTTCACAAGAAGTGAGTTTTAATACCAAAATCTGACTATTTCAACTTATTTCATCCATCCGATTCGAACTTTGTATTTTGATTTGAAGTTTCACAAGAAGTGAGTTTTCATACCAAAAACTGACTATTTCGACTTGTTTCATCCATCCGATTCGAACTTTGCATTTTGGTATGAAGTTTCACAAGAAGTGAGTTTTCATACCAAAAACTGACTATTTCGACTTGTTTCATCCATCCGATTCGAACTTTGTATTTTGATATGACGTTTCACAAGAAGTGAGTTTTCATACCAAAAACAGACTATTTCAACTTATTTCGTCCATTCGATTCGAACTTTGCATTTTGGTATGAAGTTTCACAAGAAGTGAGTTTTCATACCAAAAACTGACTATTTCAACTTATTTCATCCATCCGATTCGAACTTTGTAATTTGATATGAAGTATCACAAGAAGTGAGTTTTCATACCAAAAACTGACTATTTCGACTTGTTTCATCCATCCGATTCGAACTTTGTATTTTGATATGAAGTTTCACAACAAGTGAGTTTTCATACCAAAAACTGACTATTTCAACTTATTTCGTCCATCCGATTCGAACTTTGCATTTTGGTATGAAGTTTCACAAGAAGTGAGTTTTCATACCAAAAACTGACTATTTCGACTTGTTTCATCCATCCGATTCGAACTTTGCATTTTGGTATGAAGTTTCACAAGAAGTGAGTTTTCATACCAAAAACTGACTATTTCAACTTATTTCGTCCATCCGATTCGAACTTTGCATTTTGGTATGAAGTTTCACAAGAAGTGAGTTTTCATACCAAAAACAGACTATTTCAACTTATTTCGTCCATCCGATTCGAACTTTGCATTTTGATATGTAGTTTCACAAGAATTGAGTTTTCAAACCAAAAACTGACTATTTCAACTTATTTCGTCCGTCCGATTCGAACTTTGCATTTTGGTATGAAGTTTCACAAGAAGTGAGTTTTCATACCAAAAACAGACTATTTCAACTTATTTCGTCCATCCGATTCGAACTTTGTAATTTGATATGAAGTATCACAAGAAGTGAGTTTTCATACCAAAAACTGACTATTTCGACTTGTTTCATCCATCCGATTCGAACTTTGTATTTTGATATGAAGTTTCACAACAAGTGAGTTTTCATACCAAAAACTGACTATTTCAACTTATTTCGTCCATCCGATTCGAACTTTGCATTTTGGTATGAAGTTTCACAAGAAGTGAGTTTTCATACCAAAAACTGACTATTTCGACTTGTTTCATCCATCCGATTCGAACTTTGCATTTTGGTATGAAGTTTCACAAGAAGTGAGTTTTCATACCAAAAACTGACTATTTCAACTTATTTCGTCCATCCGATTCGAACTTTGCATTTTGGTATGAAGTTTCACAAGAAGTGAGTTTTCATACCAAAAACAGACTATTTCAACTTATTTCGTCCATCCGATTCGAACTTTGCATTTTGGTATGAAGTATCACAAGAAGTGAGTTTTCATACCAAAAACTGACTATTTCAACTTATTTCATCCATCCGATTCGAACTTTGTAATTTGATATGAAGTATCACAAGAAGTGAGTTTTCATACCAAAAACTGACTATTTCGACTTGTTTCATCCATCCGATTCGAACTTTGTATTTTGATATGAAGTATCACAAGAAGTGAGTTTTCATACCAAAAACTGACTATTTCGACTTGTTTCATCCATCCGATTCGAACTTTGTATTTTGATATGAAGTATCACAAGAAGTGAGTTTTCATACCAAAAACTGACTATTTCAACTTATTTCGTCCATCCGATTCGAACTTTGCATTTTGGTATGAAGTTTCACAAGAAGTGAGTTTTCATACCAAAAACAGACTATTTCAACTTATTTCGTCCATCCGATTCGAACTTTGCATTTTGGTATGAAGTATCACAAGAAGTGAGTTTTCATACCAAAAACTGACTATTTCAACTTATTTCATCCATCCGATTCGAACTTTGTAATTTGATATGAAGTATCACAAGAAGTGAGTTTTCATACCAAAAACTGACTATTTCGACTTGTTTCATCCATCCGATTCGAACTTTGTATTTTGATATGAAGTTTCACAACAAGTGAGTTTTCATACCAAAAACTGACTATTTCAACTTATTTCGTCCATCCGATTCGAACTTTGCATTTTGGTATGAAGTTTCACAAGAAGTGAGTTTTCATACCAAAAACAGACTATTTCAACTTATTTCGTCCATCCGATTCGAACTTTGCATTTTGGTATGAAGTATCACAAGAAGTGAGTTTTCATACCAAAAACTGACTATTTCAACTTATTTCGTCCATCCGATTCGAACTTTGCATTTTGGTATGAAGTTTCACAAGAAGTGAGTTTTCATACCAAAAACTGACTATTTCAACTTATTTCATCCATCCGATTCGAACTTTGTAATTTGATATGAAGTATCACAAGAAGTGAGTTTTCATACCAAAAACTGACTATTTCGACTTGTTTCATCCATCCGATTCGAACTTTGTATTTTGATATGAAGTTTCACAACAAGTGAGTTTTCATACCAAAAACTGACTATTTCAACTTATTTCGTCCATCCGATTCGAACTTTGCATTTTGGTATGAAGTTTCACAAGAAGTGAGTTTTCATACCAAAAACTGACTATTTCGACTTGTTTCATCCATCCGATTCGAACTTTGCATTTTGGTATGAAGTTTCACAAGAAGTGAGTTTTCATACCAAAAACTGACTATTTCAACTTATTTCGTCCATCCGATTCGAACTTTGCATTTTGGTATGAAGTTTCACAAGAAGTGAGTTTTCATACCAAAAACAGACTATTTCAACTTATTTCGTCCATCCGATTCGAACTTTGCATTTTGGTATGAAGTATCACAAGAAGTGAGTTTTCATACCAAAAACTGACTATTTCAACTTATTTCATCCATCCGATTCGAACTTTGTAATTTGATATGAAGTATCACAAGAAGTGAGTTTTCATACCAAAAACTGACTATTTCGACTTGTTTCATCCATCCGATTCGAACTTTGTATTTTGATATGAAGTTTCACAACAAGTGAGTTTTCATACCAAAAACTGACTATTTCAACTTATTTCGTCCATCCGATTCGAACTTTGCATTTTGGTATGAAGTTTCACAAGAAGTGAGTTTTCATACCAAAAACTGACTATTTCGACTTGTTTCATCCATCCGATTCGAACTTTGCATTTTGGTATGAAGTTTCACAAGAAGTGAGTTTTCATACCAAAAACTGACTATTTCAACTTATTTCGTCCATCCGATTCGAACTTTGCATTTTGGTATGAAGTTTCACAAGAAGTGAGTTTTCATACCAAAAACAGACTATTTCAACTTATTTCGTCCATCCGATTCGAACTTTGCATTTTGGTATGAAGTATCACAAGAAGTGAGTTTTCATACCAAAAACTGACTATTTCAACTTATTTCATCCATCCGATTCGAACTTTGTAATTTGATATGAAGTATCACAAGAAGTGAGTTTTCATACCAAAAACAGACTATTTCAACTTATTTCGTCCATCCGATTCGAACTTTGCATTTTGGTATGAAGTTTCACAAGAAGTGAGTTTTCATACCAAAAACAGACTATTTCAACTTATTTCGTCCATCCGATTCGAACTTTGCATTTTGGTATGAAGTATCACAAGAAGTGAGTTTTCATACCAAAAACTGACTATTTCAACTTATTTCATCCATCCGATTCGAACTTTGTAATTTGATATGAAGTATCACAAGAAGTGAGTTTTCATACCAAAAACAGACTATTTCAACTTATTTCGTCCATCCGATTCGAACTTTGCATTTTGGTATGAAGTTTCACAAGAAGTGAGTTTTCATACCAAAAACTGACTATTTCGACTTATTTCTTCCATCCGATTCGAACTTTGCATTTTGGTATGAAGTTTCACAAGAAGTGAGTTTTCATACCAAAAACTGACTATTTCGACTTGTTTCATCCATCCGATTCGAACTTTGCATTTTGGTATGAAGTTTCACAAGAAGTGAGTTTTAATACCAAAATCTGACTATTTCAACTTATTTCATCCATCCGATTCGAACTTTGTATTTTGATTTGAAGTTTCACAAGAAGTGAGTTTTCATACCAAAAACTGACTATTTCGACTTGTTTCATCCATCCGATTCGAACTTTGCATTTTGGTATGAAGTTTCACAAGAAGTGAGTTTTCATACCAAAAACTGACTATTTCGACTTGTTTCATCCATCCGATTCGAACTTTGTATTTTGATATGACGTTTCACAAGAAGTGAGTTTTCATACCAAAAACAGACTATTTCAACTTATTTCGTCCATTCGATTCGAACTTTGCATTTTGGTATGAAGTTTCACAAGAAGTGAGTTTTCATACCAAAAACTGACTATTTCAACTTATTTCATCCATCCGATTCGAACTTTGTAATTTGATATGAAGTATCACAAGAAGTGAGTTTTCATACCAAAAACTGACTATTTCGACTTGTTTCATCCATCCGATTCGAACTTTGTATTTTGATATGAAGTTTCACAACAAGTGAGTTTTCATACCAAAAACTGACTATTTCAACTTATTTCGTCCATCCGATTCGAACTTTGCATTTTGGTATGAAGTTTCACAAGAAGTGAGTTTTCATACCAAAAACTGACTATTTCGACTTGTTTCATCCATCCGATTCGAACTTTGCATTTTGGTATGAAGTTTCACAAGAAGTGAGTTTTCATACCAAAAACTGACTATTTCAACTTATTTCGTCCATCCGATTCGAACTTTGCATTTTGGTATGAAGTTTCACAAGAAGTGAGTTTTCATACCAAAAACAGACTATTTCAACTTATTTCGTCCATCCGATTCGAACTTTGCATTTTGATATGTAGTTTCACAAGAATTGAGTTTTCAAACCAAAAACTGACTATTTCAACTTATTTCGTCCGTCCGATTCGAACTTTGCATTTTGGTATGAAGTTTCACAAGAAGTGAGTTTTCATACCAAAAACAGACTATTTCAACTTATTTCGTCCATCCGATTCGAACTTTGTAATTTGATATGAAGTATCACAAGAAGTGAGTTTTCATACCAAAAACTGACTATTTCGACTTGTTTCATCCATCCGATTCGAACTTTGTATTTTGATATGAAGTTTCACAACAAGTGAGTTTTCATACCAAAAACTGACTATTTCAACTTATTTCGTCCATCCGATTCGAACTTTGCATTTTGGTATGAAGTTTCACAAGAAGTGAGTTTTCATACCAAAAACTGACTATTTCGACTTGTTTCATCCATCCGATTCGAACTTTGCATTTTGGTATGAAGTTTCACAAGAAGTGAGTTTTCATACCAAAAACTGACTATTTCAACTTATTTCGTCCATCCGATTCGAACTTTGCATTTTGGTATGAAGTTTCACAAGAAGTGAGTTTTCATACCAAAAACAGACTATTTCAACTTATTTCGTCCATCCGATTCGAACTTTGCATTTTGGTATGAAGTATCACAAGAAGTGAGTTTTCATACCAAAAACTGACTATTTCAACTTATTTCATCCATCCGATTCGAACTTTGTAATTTGATATGAAGTATCACAAGAAGTGAGTTTTCATACCAAAAACTGACTATTTCGACTTGTTTCATCCATCCGATTCGAACTTTGTATTTTGATATGAAGTATCACAAGAAGTGAGTTTTCATACCAAAAACTGACTATTTCAACTTATTTCGTCCATCCGATTCGAACTTTGCATTTTGGTATGAAGTTTCACAAGAAGTGAGTTTTCATACCAAAAACAGACTATTTCAACTTATTTCGTCCATCCGATTCGAACTTTGCATTTTGGTATGAAGTATCACAAGAAGTGAGTTTTCATACCAAAAACTGACTATTTCAACTTATTTCATCCATCCGATTCGAACTTTGTAATTTGATATGAAGTATCACAAGAAGTGAGTTTTCATACCAAAAACTGACTATTTCGACTTGTTTCATCCATCCGATTCGAACTTTGTATTTTGATATGAAGTTTCACAACAAGTGAGTTTTCATACCAAAAACTGACTATTTCAACTTATTTCGTCCATCCGATTCGAACTTTGCATTTTGGTATGAAGTTTCACAAGAAGTGAGTTTTCATACCAAAAACAGACTATTTCAACTTATTTCGTCCATCCGATTCGAACTTTGCATTTTGGTATGAAGTATCACAAGAAGTGAGTTTTCATACCAAAAACTGACTATTTCAACTTATTTCGTCCATCCGATTCGAACTTTGCATTTTGGTATGAAGTTTCACAAGAAGTGAGTTTTCATACCAAAAACTGACTATTTCAACTTATTTCATCCATCCGATTCGAACTTTGTAATTTGATATGAAGTATCACAAGAAGTGAGTTTTCATACCAAAAACTGACTATTTCGACTTGTTTCATCCATCCGATTCGAACTTTGTATTTTGATATGAAGTTTCACAACAAGTGAGTTTTCATACCAAAAACTGACTATTTCAACTTATTTCGTCCATCCGATTCGAACTTTGCATTTTGGTATGAAGTTTCACAAGAAGTGAGTTTTCATACCAAAAACTGACTATTTCGACTTGTTTCATCCATCCGATTCGAACTTTGCATTTTGGTATGAAGTTTCACAAGAAGTGAGTTTTCATACCAAAAACTGACTATTTCAACTTATTTCGTCCATCCGATTCGAACTTTGCATTTTGGTATGAAGTTTCACAAGAAGTGAGTTTTCATACCAAAAACAGACTATTTCAACTTATTTCGTCCATCCGATTCGAACTTTGCATTTTGGTATGAAGTATCACAAGAAGTGAGTTTTCATACCAAAAACTGACTATTTCAACTTATTTCATCCATCCGATTCGAACTTTGTAATTTGATATGAAGTATCACAAGAAGTGAGTTTTCATACCAAAAACTGACTATTTCGACTTGTTTCATCCATCCGATTCGAACTTTGTATTTTGATATGAAGTTTCACAACAAGTGAGTTTTCATACCAAAAACTGACTATTTCAACTTATTTCGTCCATCCGATTCGAACTTTGCATTTTGGTATGAAGTTTCACAAGAAGTGAGTTTTCATACCAAAAACTGACTATTTCGACTTGTTTCATCCATCCGATTCGAACTTTGCATTTTGGTATGAAGTTTCACAAGAAGTGAGTTTTCATACCAAAAACTGACTATTTCAACTTATTTCGTCCATCCGATTCGAACTTTGCATTTTGGTATGAAGTTTCACAAGAAGTGAGTTTTCATACCAAAAACAGACTATTTCAACTTATTTCGTCCATCCGATTCGAACTTTGCATTTTGGTATGAAGTATCACAAGAAGTGAGTTTTCATACCAAAAACTGACTATTTCAACTTATTTCATCCATCCGATTCGAACTTTGTAATTTGATATGAAGTATCACAAGAAGTGAGTTTTCATACCAAAAACAGACTATTTCAACTTATTTCGTCCATCCGATTCGAACTTTGCATTTTGGTATGAAGTTTCACAAGAAGTGAGTTTTCATACCAAAAACTGACTATTTCGACTTATTTCTTCCATCCGATTCGAACTTTGCATTTTGGTATGAAGTTTCACAAGAAGTGAGTTTTCATACCAAAAACTGACTATTTCGACTTGTTTCATCCATCCGATTCGAACTTTGCATTTTGGTATGAAGTTTCACAAGAAGTGAGTTTTAATACCAAAATCTGACTATTTCAACTTATTTCATCCATCCGATTCGAACTTTGCATTTTGATATGAAGTTTCACAAGAAGTGAGTTTTCATACCAAAAACTGACTATTTCAACTTCCAACGTCCATCCGATTCGAACTTTGCATTTTGATATGAAGTTTCACAAGAAGTGAGTTTTAATACCAAAAACTGACTATTTCAACTTCCATCGTCCATCCGATTCGAACTTTGCATTTTGATATGAAGTTTCACAAGAAGTGAGTTTTAATACCAAAAACTGACTATTTCAACTTCCATCGTCCATCCGATTCGAACTTTGTATTTTGATATGAAGTTTCACAAGAAGTGAGTTTTAATACCAAAAACTGACTATTTCAACTTATTTCGTCCATCCAATTCGAACTTTGTATTTTGATATGAAGTTTCACAAGAAGTGAGTTTTCATACCAAAAACTGACTATTTCAACTTCCATCGTCCATCCGATTCGAACTTTGCATTTTGATATGAAGTTTCACAAGAAGTGAGTTTTCATACCAAAAACTGACTATTTCAACTTCCATCGTCCATCCGATTCGAACTTTGCATTTTGATATGAAGTTTCACAAGAAGTGAGTTTTCATACCAAAAACTGACTATTTCAACTTATTTCGTCCATCCGAATCGAACTTTGCATTTTGATATGAAGTTTCACAAGAAGTGAGTTTTCATACCAAAAACTGTCTATTTCAACTTATTTCGTCCATCCGATTCGAACTTTGCATTTTGATATGAAGTTTCACAAGAAGTGAGTTTTCATACCAAAAACTGACTATTTCAACTTATTTCGTCCATCCGATTCGAACTTTGCATTTTGATATGAAGTTTCACAAGAAGTGAGTTTTCATACCAAAAACTGTCTATTTCAACTTCCATCGTCCATCCGATTCGAACTTTGCATTTTGATATGAAGTTTCACAAGAAGTGAGTTTTCATACCAAAAACTGACTAATTCGACTTATTTCATCCATCCGAATCGAACTTTGCATTTTGATATGAAGTTTCACAAGAAGTGAGTTTTCATACCAAAAACTGACTATTTCAACTTATTTCGTCCATCCGAATCGAACTTTGCATTTTGATATGAAGTTTCACAAGAAGTGAGTTTTCATACCAAAAACTGTCTATTTCAACTTATTTCGTCCATCCGATTCGAACTTTGCATTTTGATATGAAGTTTCACAAGAAGTGAGTTTTCATACCAAAAACTGACTATTTCAACTTATTTCGTCCGTCCGATACGAACTTTGCATTTTGATATGAAGTTTCACAAGAAGTGAGTTTTCATACCAAAAACTGACTATTTCAACTTATTTCGTCCATCCAAAACGAACTTTGCATTTTGATATGAAGTTTCACAAGAAGTGAGTTTTCATACCAAAAACTGACTATTTCAACTTATTTCGTCCATCCGAATCGAACTTTGCATTTTGATATGAAGTTTCACAAGAAGTGAGTTTTAATACCAAAAACTGACTATTTCAACTTCCATCGTCCATCCGATTCGAACTTTGCATTTTGATATGAAGTTTCACAAGAAGTGAGTTTTCATACCAAAAACTGACTATTTCAACTTCCAACGTCCATCCGATTCGAACTTTGCATTTTGATATGAAGTTTCACAAGAAGTGAGTTTTAATACCAAAAACTGATTATTTCAACTTCCATCGTCCATCCGATTCGAACTTTGCATTTTGATATGAAGTTTCACAAGAAGTGAGTTTTCATACCAAAAACTGACTATTTCAACTTCCATCGTCCATCCGATTCGAACTTTGCATTTTGATATGAAGTTTCACAAGAAGTGAGTTTTCATACCAAAAACTGACTATTTCAACTTCCATCGTCCATCCGATTCGAACTTTGTATTTTGATATGAAGTTTCACAAGAAGTGAGTTTTAATACCAAAAACTGACTATTTCAACTTATTTCGTCCATCCAATTCGAACTTTGTATTTTGATATGAAGTTTCACAAGAAGTGAGTTTTCATACCAAAAACTGACTATTTCAACTTATTTCGTCCATCCGAATCGAACTTTGCATTTTGATATGAAGTTTCACAAGAAGTGAGTTTTCATACCAAAAACTGACTAATTCGACTTATTTCATCCATCCGAATCGAACTTTGCATTTTGATATGAAGTTTCACAAGAAGTGAGTTTTCATACCAAAAACTGACTATTTCAACTTATTTCATCCATCCGAATCGAACTTTGCATTTTGATATGAAGTTTCACAAGAAGTGAGTTTTAATACCAAAAACTGACTATTTCAACTTCCATCGTCCATCCGATTCGAACTTTGCATTTTGATATGAAGTTTCACAAGAAGTGAGTTTTCATACCAAAAACTGACTATTTCAACTTCCATCGTCCATCCGATTCGAACTTTGTATTTTGATATGAAGTTTCACAAGAAGTGAGTTTTAATACCAAAAACTGACTATTTCAACTTATTTCGTCCATCCAATTCGAACTTTGTATTTTGATATGAAGTTTCACAAGAAGTGAGTTTTCATACCAAAAACTGACTATTTCAACTTATTTCGTCCATCCGAATCGAACTTTGCATTTTGATATGAAGTTTCACAAGAAGTGAGTTTTCATACCAAAAACTGACTAATTCGACTTATTTTATCCATCCGAATCGAACTTTGCATTTTGATATGAAGTTTCACAAGAAGTGAGTTTTCATACCAAAAACTGACTATTTCAACTTATTTCGTCCGTCCGATACGAACTTTGCATTTTGATATGAAGTTTCACAAGAAGTGAGTTTTCATACCAAAAACTGTCTATTTCAGCATACTCCGTAAATCCGATTCGAACTTTGCATTTTGATATGAAGTTTCACAAGAAGTGAGTTTTCATACCAAAAACTGACTATTTCAACTTCCATCGTCCATCCGATTCGAACTTTGCATTTTGATATGAAGTTTCACAAGGAGTGAGTTTTCATACCAAAAACTGACTATTTCAACTTCCATCGTCCATCCGATTCGAACTTTGTATTTTGATATGTAGTTTCACAAGAAGTGAGTTTTCATACCAAAAACTGACTATTTCAACTTCCATCGTCCATCCGATTCGAACTTTGCATTTTGATATGAAGTTTCACAAGGAGTGAGTTTTCATACCAAAAACTGACTATTTCAACTTCCATCGTCCATCCGATTCGAACTTTGTATTTTGATATGTAGTTTCACAAGAAGTGAGTTTTCATACCAAAAACTGACTATTTCAACTTATTTCGTCCATCCGAATCGAACTTTGCATTTTGATATGAAGTTTCACAAGAAGTGAGTTTTCATACCAAAAACTGACTATTTCAACTTGCATCGTCCATCCGATTCGAACTTTGCATTTTGCTATGAAGTTTCACAAGAAGTGAGTTTTCATACCAAAAACTGACTATTTCAACTTATTTCATCCATCCGATTCGAACTTTGCATTTTGATATGAAGTTTCACAAGAAGTGAGTTTTCATACCAAAAACTGACTATTTCAACTTCCATCGTCCATCCGATTCGAACTTTGCATTTTGATATGAAGTTTCACAAGAAGTGAGTTTTAATACCAAAAACTGACTATTTCAACTTCCATCGTCCATCCGATTCGAACTTTGCATTTTGATATGAAGTTTCACAAGAAGTGAGTTTTAATACCAAAAACTGACTATTTCAACTTCCATCGTCCATCCGATTCGAACTTTGCATTTTGATATGAAGTTTCACAAGGAGTGAGTTTTCATACCAAAAACTGACTATTTCAACTTATTTCGTCCATCCGATTCGAACTTTGCATTTTGATATGAAGTTTCACAAGAAGTGAGTTTTCATACCAAAAACTGACTATTTCAACTTATTTCGTCCATCCGATTCGAACTTTGCATTTTGATATGAAGTTTCACAAGAAGTGAGTTTTCATACCAAAAACTGACTATTTCAACTTGCATCGTCCATCCGATTCGAACTTTGCATTTTGCTATGAAGTTTCACAAGAAGTGAGTTTTCATACCAAAAACTGACTATTTCAACTTATTTCATCCATCCGATTCGAACTTTGCATTTTGATATGAAGTTTCACAAGAAGTGAGTTTTCATACCAAAAACTGACTATTTCAACTTCCAACGTCCATCCGATTCGAACTTTGCATTTTGATATGAAGTTTCACAAGAAGTGAGTTTTAATACCAAAAACTGACTATTTCAACTTCCATCGTCCATCCGATTCGAACTTTGCATTTTGATATGAAGTTTCACAAGAAGTGAGTTTTAATACCAAAAACTGACTATTTCAACTTCCATCGTCCATCCGATTCGAACTTTGCATTTTGATATGAAGTTTCACAAGGAGTGAGTTTTCATACCAAAAACTGACTATTTCAACTTATTTCGTCCATCCGATTCGAACTTTGCATTTTGATATGAAGTTTCACAAGAAGTGAGTTTTCATACCAAAAACTGACTATTTCAACTTATTTCGTCCATCCGAATCGAACTTTGCATTTTGATATGAAGTTTCACAAGAAGTGAGTTTTAATACCAAAAACTGACTATTTCAACTTCCAACGTCCATCCGATTCGAACTTTGCATTTTGATATGAAGTTTCACAAGAAGTGAGTTTTAATACCAAAAACTGACTATTTCAACTTCCATCGTCCATCCGATTCGAACTTTGCATTTTGATATGAAGTTTCACAAGGAGTGAGTTTTCATACCAAAAACTGACTATTTCAACTTATTTCGTCCATCCGATTCGAACTTTGCATTTTGATATGAAGTTTCACAAGAAGTGAGTTTTAATACCAAAAACTGACTATTTCAACTTATTTCGTCCATCCGATTCGAACTTTGCATTTTGATATGAAGTTTCACAAGGAGTGAGTTTTCATACCAAAAACTGACTATTTCAACTTATTTCGTCCATCCGATTCGAACTTTGCATTTTGCTATGAAGTTTCACAAGAAGTGAGTTTTCATACCAAAAACTGACTATTTCAACTTATTTCGTCCATCCGAATCGAACTTTGCATTTTGATATGAAGTTTCACAAGAAGTGAGTTTTAATACCAAAAACTGACTATTTCAACTTCCAACGTCCATCCGATTCGAACTTTGCATTTTGATATGAAGTTTCACAAGAAGTGAGTTTTAATACCAAAAACTGACTATTTCAACTTCCATCGTCCATCCGATTCGAACTTTGCATTTTGATATGAAGTTTCACAAGAAGTGAGTTTTCATACCAAAAACTGACTATTTCAACTTATTTCGTCCATCCGAATCGAACTTTGCATTTTGATATGAAGTTTCACAAGAAGTGAGTTTTAATACCAAAAACTGACTATTTCAACTTATTTCGTCCATCCGATTCGAACTTTGCATTTTGATATGAAGTTTCACAAGAAGTGAGTTTTCATACCAAAAACTGACTATTTCAACTTCCATCGTCCATCCGATTCGAACTTTGCATTTTGATATGAAGTTTCACAAGAAGTGAGTTTTCATACCAAAAACTGACTATTTCAACTTCCATCGTCCATCCGATTCGAACTTTGCATTTTGATATGAAGTTTCACAAGAAGTGAGTTTTCATACCAAAAACTGACTATTTCAACTTATTTCGTCCATCCGAATCGAACTTTGCATTTTGATATGAAGTTTCACAAGAAGTGAGTTTTCATACCAAAAACTGTCTATTTCAACTTATTTCGTCCATCCGATTCGAACTTTGCATTTTGATATGAAGTTTCACAAGAAGTGAGTTTTCATACCAAAAACTGACTATTTCAACTTCCATCGTCCATCCGATTCGAACTTTGCATTTTGATATGAAGTTTCACAAGAAGTGAGTTTTCATACCAAAAACTGACTATTTCAACTTCCATCGTCCATCCGATTCGAACTTTGCATTTTGATATGAAGTTTCACAAGAAGTGAGTTTTCATACCAAAAACTGACTATTTCAACTTATTTCGTCCATCCGAATCGAACTTTGCATTTTGATATGAAGTTTCACAAGAAGTGAGTTTTCATACCAAAAACTGACTATTTCAACTTATTTCGTCCATCCGAATCGAACTTTGCATTTTGATATGAAGTTTCACAAGAAGTGAGTTTTCATACCAAAAACTGACTATTTCAACTTATTTCGTCCATCCGAATCGAACTTTGCATTTTGATATGAAGTTTCACAAGAAGTGAGTTTTAATACCAAAAACTGACTATTTCAACTTATTTCGTCCATCCGATTCGAACTTTGCATTTTGATATGAAGTTTCACAAGAAGTGAGTTTTCATACCAAAAACTGACTATTTCAACTTCCATCGTCCATCCGATTCGAACTTTGCATTTTGATATGAAGTTTCACAAGAAGTGAGTTTTCATACCAAAAACTGACTATTTCAACTTCCATCGTCCATCCGATTCGAACTTTGCATTTTGATATGAAGTTTCACAAGAAGTGAGTTTTCATACCAAAAACTGACTATTTCAACTTATTTCGTCCATCCGAATCGAACTTTGCATTTTGATATGAAGTTTCACAAGAAGTGAGTTTTCATACCAAAAACTGACTATTTCAACTTATTTCATCCATCCGATTCGAACTTTGCATTTTGATATGAAGTTTCACAAGAAGTGAGTTTTCATACCAAAAACTGACTATTTCAACTTCCAACGTCCATCCGATTCGAACTTTGCATTTTGATATGAAGTTTCACAAGAAGTGAGTTTTCATACCAAAAACTGACTATTTCAACTTCCATCGTCCATCCGATTCGAACTTTGCATTTTGATATGAAGTTTCACAAGAAGTGAGTTTTCATACCAAAAACTGACTATTTCAACTTATTTCGTCCATCCGAATCGAACTTTGCATTTTGATATGAAGTTTCACAAGAAGTGAGTTTTAATACCAAAAACTGACTATTTCAACTTCCAACGTCCATCCGATTCGAACTTTGCATTTTGATATGAAGTTTCACAAGAAGTGAGTTTTCATACCAAAAACTGACTATTTCAACTTATTTCGTCCATCCGAATCGAACTTTGCATTTTGATATGAAGTTTCACAAGAAGTGAGTTTTAATACCAAAAACTGACTATTTCAACTTATTTCGTCCATCCGATTCGAACTTTGCATTTTGATATGAAGTTTCACAAGAAGTGAGTTTTCATACCAAAAACTGACTATTTCAACTTGCATCGTCCATCCGATTCGAACTTTGCATTTTGCTATGAAGTTTCACAAGAAGTGAGTTTTCATACCAAAAACTGACTATTTCAACTTATTTCATCCATCCGAATCGAACTTTGCATTTTGATATGAAGTTTCACAAGAAGTGAGTTTTAATACCAAAAACTGACTATTTCAACTTATTTCGTCCATCCGATTCGAACTTTGCATTTTGATATGAAGTTTCACAAGAAGTGAGTTTTAATACCAAAAACTGACTATTTCAACTTATTTCGTCCATCCGATTCGAACTTTGCATTTTGATATGAAGTTTCACAAGAAGTGAGTTTTCATACCAAAAACTGACTATTTCAACTTGCATCGTCCATCCGATTCGAACTTTGCATTTTGCTATGAAGTTTCACAAGAAGTGAGTTTTAATACCAAAAACTGACTATTTCAACTTCCAACGTCCATCCGATTCGAACTTTGCATTTTGATATGAAGTTTCACAAGAAGTGAGTTTTCATACCAAAAACTGACTATTTCAACTTATTTCGTCCATCCGAATCGAACTTTGCATTTTGATATGAAGTTTCACAAGAAGTGAGTTTTCATACCAAAAACTGACTATTTCAACTTCCATCGTCCATCCGATTCGAACTTTGCATTTTGATATGAAGTTTCACAAGAAGTGAGTTTTCATACCAAAAACTGACTATTTCAACTTATTTCGTCCATCCGAATCGAACTTTGCATTTTGATATGAAGTTTCACAAGAAGTGAGTTTTAATACCAAAAACTGACTATTTCAACTTCCAACGTCCATCCGATTCGAACTTTGCATTTTGATATGAAGTTTCACAAGAAGTGAGTTTTAATACCAAAAACTGACTATTTCAACTTCCATCGTCCATCCGATTCGAACTTTGCATTTTGATATGAAGTTTCACAAGAAGTGAGTTTTCATACCAAAAACTGACTATTTCAACTTATTTCGTCCATCCGAATCGAACTTTGCATTTTGATATGAAGTTTCACAAGAAGTGAGTTTTCATACCAAAAACTGACTATTTCAACTTATTTCATCCATCCGATTCGAACTTTGCATTTTGATATGAAGTTTCACAAGAAGTGAGTTTTCATACCAAAAACTGACTATTTCAACTTCCAACGTCCATCCGATTCGAACTTTGCATTTTGATATGAAGTTTCACAAGAAGTGAGTTTTCATACCAAAAACTGACTATTTCAACTTCCATCGTCCATCCGATTCGAACTTTGCATTTTGATATGAAGTTTCACAAGAAGTGAGTTTTCATACCAAAAACTGACTATTTCAACTTATTTCGTCCATCCGAATCGAACTTTGCATTTTGATATGAAGTTTCACAAGAAGTGAGTTTTAATACCAAAAACTGACTATTTCAACTTCCAACGTCCATCCGATTCGAACTTTGCATTTTGATATGAAGTTTCACAAGAAGTGAGTTTTCATACCAAAAACTGACTATTTCAACTTATTTCGTCCATCCGAATCGAACTTTGCATTTTGATATGAAGTTTCACAAGAAGTGAGTTTTAATACCAAAAACTGACTATTTCAACTTATTTCGTCCATCCGATTCGAACTTTGCATTTTGATATGAAGTTTCACAAGAAGTGAGTTTTCATACCAAAAACTGACTATTTCAACTTGCATCGTCCATCCGATTCGAACTTTGCATTTTGCTATGAAGTTTCACAAGAAGTGAGTTTTCATACCAAAAACTGACTATTTCAACTTATTTCATCCATCCGATTCGAACTTTGCATTTTGATATGAAGTTTCACAAGAAGTGAGTTTTAATACCAAAAACTGACTATTTCAACTTCCAACGTCCATCCGATTCGAACTTTGCATTTTGATATGAAGTTTCACAAGAAGTGAGTTTTAATACCAAAAACTGACTATTTCAACTTCCATCGTCCATCCGATTCGAACTTTGCATTTTGATATGAAGTTTCACAAGAAGTGAGTTTTAATACCAAAAACTGACTATTTCAACTTCCATCGTCCATCCGATTCGAACTTTGCATTTTGATATGAAGTTTCACAAGAAGTGAGTTTTAATACCAAAAACTGACTATTTCAACTTATTTCGTCCATCCAATTCGAACTTTGTATTTTGATATGAAGTTTCACAAGAAGTGAGTTTTCATACCAAAAACTGACTATTTCAACTTCCATCGTCCATCCGATTCGAACTTTGCATTTTGATATGAAGTTTCACAAGAAGTGAGTTTTCATACCAAAAACTGACTATTTCAACTTCCATCGTCCATCCGATTCGAACTTTGCATTTTGATATGAAGTTTCACAAGAAGTGAGTTTTAATACCAAAAACTGACTATTTCAACTTCCAACGTCCATCCGATTCGAACTTTGCATTTTGATATGAAGTTTCACAAGAAGTGAGTTTTAATACCAAAAACTGACTATTTCAACTTCCAACGTCCATCCGATTCGAACTTTGCATTTTGATATGAAGTTTCACAAGAAGTGAGTTTTAATACCAAAAACTGACTATTTCAACTTATTTCGTCCATCCAATTCGAACTTTGTATTTTGATATGAAGTTTCACAAGAAGTGAGTTTTCATACCAAAAACTGACTATTTCAACTTCCATCGTCCATCCGATTCGAACTTTGCATTTTGATATGAAGTTTCACAAGAAGTGAGTTTTCATACCAAAAACTGACTATTTCAACTTCCATCGTCCATCCGATTCGAACTTTGCATTTTGATATGAAGTTTCACAAGAAGTGAGTTTTCATACCAAAAACTGACTATTTCAACTTATTTCATCCATCCGATTCGAACTTTGCATTTTGATATGAAGTTTCACAAGAAGTGAGTTTTAATACCAAAAACTGACTATTTCAACTTCCAACGTCCATCCGATTCGAACTTTGCATTTTGATATGAAGTTTCACAAGAAGTGAGTTTTAATACCAAAAACTGACTATTTCAACTTCCAACGTCCATCCGATTCGAACTTTGCATTTTGATATGAAGTTTCACAAGAAGTGAGTTTTAATACCAAAAACTGACTATTTCAACTTATTTCGTCCATCCAATTCGAACTTTGTATTTTGATATGAAGTTTCACAAGAAGTGAGTTTTCATACCAAAAACTGACTATTTCAACTTCCATCGTCCATCCGATTCGAACTTTGCATTTTGATATGAAGTTTCACAAGAAGTGAGTTTTCATACCAAAAACTGACTATTTCAACTTCCATCGTCCATCCGATTCGAACTTTGCATTTTGATATGAAGTTTCACAAGAAGTGAGTTTTAATACCAAAAACTGACTATTTCAACTTATTTCGTCCATCCGAATCGAACTTTGCATTTTGATATGAAGTTTCACAAGAAGTGAGTTTTCATACCAAAAACTGACTATTTCAACTTATTTCGTCCATCCGAATCGAACTTTGCATTTTGATATGAAGTTTCACAAGAAGTGAGTTTTCATACCAAAAACTGTCTATTTCAACTTATTTCGTCCATCCGATTCGAACTTTGCATTTTGATATGAAGTTTCACAAGAAGTGAGTTTTCATACCAAAAACTGACTATTTCAACTTATTTCATCCATCCGAATCGAACTTTGCATTTTGATATGAAGTTTCACAAGAAGTGAGTTTTCATACCAAAAACTGTCTATTTCAACTTATTTCGTCCATCCAATTCGAACTTTGTATTTTGATATGAAGTTTCACAAGAAGTGAGTTTTCATACCAAAAACTGACTATTTCGACTTATTTTGTCCATCCGATTCGAACTTTGCATTTTGATATGAAGTTTCACAAGAAGTGAGTTTTAATACCAAAAACTGACTATTTCAACTTCCATCGTCCATCCGATTCGAACTTTGCATTTTGATATGAAGTTTCACAAGAAGTGAGTTTTCATACCAAAAACTGACTATTTCAACTTCCAACGTCCATCCGATTCGAACTTTGCATTTTGATATGAAGTTTCACAAGAAGTGAGTTTTAATACCAAAAACTGATTATTTCATCAAATATCCAATCCAAACTTAGTACTTTTGTATGCAGCTTCACTAAAAGTGACTTTTTCATACAAAAGTTGTTAACTTCGATGTTAATCAAATATCCAATCCAAACTTTGTACTTTTGTATGCAGCTTCACTAATAATGACTTTTTCATACAAAAGTTGTTAACTTCGATGTTCATCAAATATCCAATCCAAACTTAGTACTTTTGTATGCAGCTTCACTAAAAGTGACTTTTTCATACAAAAGTTGTTAACTTCGATGTTAATCAAATATCCAATCCAAACTTAGTACTTTTGTACGTAGCTTCACTAAAAGTGACTTTTTCATACAAAAGTTGTTAACTTCGATGTTCATCAAATATCCAATCCAAACTTAGTACTTTTGTACGTAGCTTCACTAAAAGTGACTTTTTCATACAAAAGTTGTTAACTTCGATGTTCATCAAATATCCAATCCAAACTTAGTACTTTTGTATGCAGCTTCACTAAAAGTGACTTTTTCATACAAAAGTTGTTAACTTCGATGTTAATCAAATATCCAATCCAAACTTAGTACTTTTGTATGCAGCTTCACTAAAAGTGACTTTTTCATACAAAAGTTGTTAACTTCGATGTTCATCAAATATCCAATCCAAACTTAGTACTTTTGTACGTAGCTTCACTAAAAGTGACTTTTTCATACAAAAGTTGTTAACTTCGATGTTCATCAAATATCCAATCCAAACTTAGTACTTTTGTATGCAGCTTCAGTAATAATGACTTTTTCATACAAAAGTTGTTAACTTCGATGTTCATCAAATATCCAATCCAAACTTAGTACTTTTGTATGCAACTTCACTAAAAGTGACTTTTTCATACAAAAGTTGTTAACTTCGATGTTCATCAAATATCCAATCCAAACTTAGTACTTTTGTACGTAGCTTCACTAAAAGTGACTTTTTCATACAAAAGTTGTTAACTTCGATGTTCATCAAATATCCAATCCAAACTTAGTACTTTTGTATGCAACTTCACTAAAAGTGACTTTTTCATACAAAAGTTGTTAACTTCGATGTTCATCAAATATCCAATCCAAACTTAGTACTTTTGTATGCAGCTTCACTAAAAGTGACTTTTTCATACAAAAGTTGTTAACTTCGATGTTCATCAAATATCCAATCCATACTAAGTACTTTTGTATGCAGCTCCACTAATAATGACTTTTTCATACAAAAGTTGTTAACTTCGATTTTCATCAAATATCCAATCCAAACTTAGTACTTTTGTACGTAGCTTCACTAAAAGTGACTTTTTTATACAAAAGTTGTTAACTTCGATGTTCATCAAATATCCAATCCAAACTTAGTACTTTTGTACGTAGCTTCACTAAAAGTGACTTTTTCATACAAAAGTTGTTAACTTCGATGTTCATCAAATATCCAATCCAAACTTAGTACTTTTGTATGCAGCTTCACTAAAAGTGACTTTTTCATACAAAAGTTGTTAACTTCGATGTTCATCAAATATCCAATCCAAACTTAGTACTTTTGTACGTAGCTTCACTAAAAGTGACTTTTTCATACAAAAGTTGTTAACTTCGATGTTCATCAAATATCCAATCCAAACTTAGTACTTTTGTATGCAACTTCACTAAAAGTGACTTTTTCATACAAAAGTTGTTAACTTCGATGTTCATCAAATATCCAATCCAAACTTAGTACTTTTGTATGCAGCTTCAGTAATAATGACTTTTTCATACAAAAGTTGTTAACTTCGATGTTCATCAAATATCCAATCCAAACTTAGTACTTTTGTATGCAACTTCACTAAAAGTGACTTTTTCATACAAAAGTTGTTAACTTCGATGTTCATCAAATATCCAATCCAAACTTAGTACTTTTGTACGTAGCTTCACTAAAAGTGACTTTTTCATACAAAAGTTGTTAACTTCGATGTTCATCAAATATCCAATCCAAACTTAGTACTTTTGTATGCAACTTCACTAAAAGTGACTTTTTCATACAAAAGTTGTTAACTTCGATGTTAATCAAATATTCAATCCAAACTTAGTACTTTTGTATGCAGCTTCACTAAAAGTGACTTTTTCATACAAAAGTTGTTAACTTCGATGTTCATCAAATATCCAATCCAAACTTAGTACTTTTGTATGCAGCTTCAGTAATAATGACTTTTTCATACAAAAGTTGTTAACTTCGATGTTCATCAAATATCCAATCCAAACTTAGTACTTTTGTATGCAACTTAACTAAAAGTGACTTTTTCATACAAAAGTTGTTAACTTCGATGTTCATCAAATATCCAATCCAAACTTAGTACTTTTGTATGCAGCTTCAGTAATAATGACTTTTTCATACAAAAGTTGTTAACTTCGATGTTCATCAAATATCCAATCCAAACTTAGTACTTTTGTATGCAACTTCACTAAAAGTGACTTTTTCATACAAAAGTTGTTAACTTCGATGTTCATCAAATATCCAATCCAAACTTAGTACTTTTGTACGTAGCTTCACTAAAAGTGACTTTTTCATACAAAAGTTGTTAACTTCGATGTTCATCAAATATCCAATCCAAACTTAGTACTTTTGTTTGTAGCTTCACTAAAAGTGACTTTTTCATACAAAAGTTGTTAACTTCGATGTTAATCAAATATCCAATCCAAACTTAGTACTTTTGTATGCAACTTCACTAAAAGTGACTTTTTCATACAAAAGTTGTTAACTTCGATGTTCATCAAATATCCAATCCAAACTTAGTACTTTTGTATGCAACTTCACTAAAAGTGACTTTTTCATACAAAAGTTGTTAACTTCGATGTTCATCAAATATCCAATCCAAACTTAGTACTTTTGTACGTAGCTTCACTAAAAGTGACTTTTTCATACAAAAGTTGTTAACTTCGATGTTCATCAAATATCCAATCCAAACTTAGTACTTTTGTATGCAACTTCACTAAAAGTGACTTTTTCATACAAAAGTTGTTAACTTCGATGTTCATCAAATATCCAATCCAAACTTAGTACTTTTGTATGCAGCTTCACTAAAAGTGACTTTTTCATACAAAAGTTGTTAACTTCGATGTTCATCAAATATCCAATCCAAACTTAGTACTTTTGTATGCAGCTTCACTAAAAGTGACTTTTTCATACAAAAGTTGTTAACTTCGATGTTCATCAAATATCCAATCCAAACTTAGTACTTTTGTACGTAGCTTCACTAAAAGTGACTTTTTCATACAAAAGTTGTTAACTTCGATGTTCATCAAATATCCAATCCAAACTTAGTACTTTTGTATGCAACTTCACTAAAAGTGACTTTTTCATACAAAAGTTGTTAACTTCGATGTTCATCAAATATCCAATCCAAACTTAGTACTTTTGTATGCAACTTCACTAAAAGTGACTTTTTCATACAAAAGTTGTTAACTTCGATGTTCATCAAATATCCAATCCAAACTTTGTACTTTTGTATGCAGCTTCACTAAAAGTGACTTTTTCATACAAAAGTTGTTAACTCCGATGTTCATCAAATATCCAATCCAAACTTAGTACTTTTGTATGCAACTTCACTAAAAGTGACTTTTTCATACAAAAGTTGTTAACTTCGATGTTCATCAAATATCCAATCCAAACTTTGTACTTTTGTATGCAGCTTCACTAAAAGTGACTTTTTCATACAAAAGTTGTTGACTTCGATGTTCATCAAATATCCAATCCAAACTTAGTACTTTTGTATGCAGCTTCACTAATTATGACTTTTTCATACAAAAGTTGTTAACTTCGATGTTCATCAAATATCCAATCCAAACTTTGTACTTTTGTATGCAGCTTCACTAAAAGTGACTTTTTCATACAAAAGTTGTTAACTTCGATGTTCATCAAATATCCAATCCAAACTTAGTACTTTTGTATGCAGCTTCACTAAAAGTGACTTTTTCATACAAAAGTTGTTAACTTCGATGTTCATCAAATATCCAATCCAAACTTAGTACTTTTGTATGCAGCTTCACTAAAAGTGACTTTTTCATACAAAAGTTGTTAACTTCGATGTTCATCAAATATCCAATCCAAACTTAGTACTTTTGTATGCAGCTTCACTAAAAGTGACTTTTTCATACAAAAGTTGTTAACTTCGATGTTCATCAAATATCCAATCCAAACTTAGTACTTTTGTATGCAGCTTCACTAAAAGTGACTTTTTCATACAAAAGTTGTTAACTTCGATGTTCACCAAATATCCAATCCAAACTTAGTACTTTTGTATGCAGCTTCACTAAAAGTGACTTTTTCATACAAAAGTTGTTAACTTCGATGTTCATCAAATATCCAATCCAAACTTTGTACTTTTGTATGCAGCTTCACTAAAAGTGACTTTTTCATACAAAAGTTGTTAACTTCGATGTTCATCAAATATCCAATCCAAACTTTGTACTTTTGTATGCAGCTTCACTAAAAGTGACTTTTTCATACAAAAGTTGTTAACTTCGATGTTCATCAAATATCCAATCCAAACTTAGTACTTTTGTATGCAGCTTCACTAAAAGTGACTTTTTCATACAAAAGTTGTTAACTTCGATGTTCATCAAATATCCAATCCAAACTTAGTACTTTTGTATGCAGCTTCACTAAAAGTGACTTTTTCATACAAAAGTTGTTAACTTCGATGTTCATCAAATATCCAATCCAAACTTAGTACTTTTGTATGCAGCTTCACTAATAATGACTTTTTCATACAAAAGTTGTTGACTTCGATGTTCATCAAATATCCAATTAAAACTTAGTACTTTTGTATGCAGCTTCACTAATAATGACTTTTTCATACAAAAGTTGTTAACTTCGATGTTCATCAAATATCCAATCCAAACTTAGTACTTTTGTATGCAGCTTCACTAAAAGTGACTTTTTCATGCAAAAGTTGTTAACTTCGATGTTCATCAAATATCCAATCCAAACTTTGTACTTTTGTATGCAGCTTCACTAAAAGTGACTTTTTCATACAAAAGTTGTTAACTTCGATGTTAATCAAATATCCAATCCAAACTTAGTACTTTTGTATGCAGCTTCACTAAAAGTGACTTTTTCATACAAAAGTTGTTAACTTCGATGTTCATCAAATATCCAATCCAAACTTAGTACTTTTGTATGCAGCTTCACTAAAAGTGACTTTTTCATACAAAAGTTGTTAACTTTGATGTTCATCAAATATCCAATCCAAACTTAGTACTTTTGTATGCAGCTTCACTAAAAGTGACTTTTTCATACGAAAGTTGTTAACTTCGATATTCATCAAATATCCAATCCAAACTTAGTACTTTTGTACGTAGCTTCACTAAAAGTGACTTTTTCATACAAAAGTTGTTAACTTCGATGTTCATCAAATATCCAATCCAAACTTAGTACTTTTGTACGTTGCTTCACTAAAAGTGACTTTTTCATACAAAAGTTGTTAACTTCGATGTTCATCAAATATCCAATCCAAACTTAGTACTTTTGTACGTAGCTTCACTAAAAGTGACTTTTTCATACAAAAGTTGTTAACTTCGATGTTCATAAAATATCCAATCCAAACTTAGTACTTTTGTACGTAGCTTCACTAAAAGTGACTTTTTCATATAAAAGTTGTTAACTTCGATGTTCATCAAATATCCAATCCAAACTTAGTACTTTTGTACGTAGCTTCACTAAAAGTGACTTTTTCATACAAAAGTTGTTAACTTCGATGTTCATCAAATATCCAATCCAAACTTAGTACTTTTGTACGTAGCTTCACTAAAAGTGACTTTTTCATACAAAAGTTGTTAACTTCGATGTTCATCAAATATCCAATCCAAACTTAGTACTTTTGTACGTAGCTTCACTAAAAGTGACTTTTTCATACAAAAGTTGTTAACTTCGATGTTCATCAAATATCCAATCCAAACTTTGTACTTTTGTATGCAGCTTCACTAAAAGTGACTTTTTCATACAAAAGTTGTTGACTTCGATGTTCATCAAATATCCAATCCAAACTTAGTACTTTTGTATGCAGCTTCACTAAAAGTGACTTTTTCATACAAAAGTTGTTGACTTCGATGTTCATCAAATATCCAATCCAAACTTTGTACTTTTGTATGCAGCTTCACTAAAAGTGACTTTTTCATACAAAAGTTGTTGACTTCGATGTTCATCAAATATCCAATCCAAACTTAGTACTTTTGTATGCAGCTTCACTAATAATGACTTTTTCATACAAAAGTTGTTAACTTCGATGTTCATCAAATATCCAATCCAAACTTAGTACTTTTGTATGCAGCTTCACTAAAAGTGACTTTTTCGTACAAAAGTTGTTAACTTCGATGTTCATCAAATATCCAATCCAAACTTAGTACTTTTGTATGCAGCTTCACTAAAAGTGACTTTTTCATACAAAAGTTGTTAACTTCGATGTTCATCAAATATCCAATCCAAAGTTAGTACTTTTGTATGCAGCTTCACTAAAAGTGACTTTTTCATACAAAAGTTGTTAACTTCGATGTTCATCAAATATCCAATCCAAACTTAGTACTTTTGTATGCAGCTTCACTAAAAGTGACTTTTTCATACAAAAGTTGTTGACTTCGATGTTCATCAAATATCCAATCCAAACTTAGTACTTTTGTATGCAGCTTCACTAAAAGTGACTTTTTCATGCAAAAGTTGTTAACTTCGATGTTCATCAAATATCCAATCCAAACTTTGTACTTTTGTATGCAGCTTCACTAAAAGTGACTTTTTCATACAAAAGTTGTTGACTTCGATGTTCATCAAATATCCAATCCAAACTTAGTACTTTTGTATGCAGCTTCACTAAAAGTGACTTTTTCATACAAAAGTTGTTAACTTCGATGTTCATCAAATATCCAATCCAAACTTAGTACTTTTGTATGCAGCTTCACTAAAAGTGACTTTTTCATACAAAAGTTGTTAACTTCGATGTTAATCAAATATCCAATCCAAACTTAGTACTTTTGTATGCAACTTCACTAAAAGTGACTTTTTCATACAAAAGTTGTTAACTTCGATGTTAATCAAATATCCAATCCAAACTTAGTACTTTTGTATGCAACTTCACTAAAAGTGACTTTTTCATACAAAAGTTGTTAACTTCGATGTTCATCAAATATCCAATCCAAACTTAGTACTTTTGTATGCAGCTTCACTAAAAGTGACTTTTTCATACAAAAGTTGTTAACTTCGATGTTCATCAAATATCCAATCCAAACTTAGTACTTTTGTATGCAGCTTCACTAAAAGTGACTTTTTCATACAAAAGTTGTTAACTTCGATGTTAATCAAATATCCAATCCAAACTTAGTACTTTTGTATGCAACTTCACTAAAAGTGACTTTTTCATACAAAAGTTGTTAACTTCGATGTTAATCAAATATCCAATCCAAACTTAGTACTTTTGTATGCAACTTCACTAAAAGTGACTTTTTCATACAAAAGTTGTTAACTTCGATGTTCATCAAATATCCAATCCAAACTTAGTACTTTTGTATGCAGCTTCACTAAAAGTGACTTTTTCATACAAAAGTTGTTGACTTCGATGTTCATCAAATATCCAATCCAAACTTTGTACTTTTGTATGCAGCTTCACTAAAAGTGACTTTTTCATACAAAAGTTGTTGACTTCGATGTTCATCAAATATCCAATCCAAACTTAGTACTTTTGTATGCAGCTTCACTAATAATGACTTTTTCATACAAAAGTTGTTAACTTCGATGTTCATCAAATATCCAATCCAAACTTAGTACTTTTGTATGCAGCTTCACTAAAAGTGACTTTTTCATACAAAAGTTGTTAACTTCGATGTTCATCAAATATCCAATCCAAACTTAGTACTTTTGTATGCAGCTTCACTAAAAGTGACTTTTTCATACAAAAGTTGTTAACTTCGATGTTCATCAAATATCCAATCCAAAGTTAGTACTTTTGTATGCAGCTTCACTAAAAGTGACTTTTTCATACAAAAGTTGTTAACTTCGATGTTCATCAAATATCCAATCCAAACTTAGTACTTTTGTATGCAGCTTCACTAAAAGTGACTTTTTCATACAAAAGTTGTTGACTTCGATGTTCATCAAATATCCAATCCAAACTTAGTACTTTTGTATGCAGCTTCACTAAAAGTGACTTTTTCATGCAAAAGTTGTTAACTTCGATGTTCATCAAATATCCAATCCAAACTTTGTACTTTTGTATGCAGCTTCACTAAAAGTGACTTTTTCATACAAAAGTTGTTGACTTCGATGTTCATCAAATATCCAATCCAAACTTAGTACTTTTGTATGCAGCTTCACTAAAAGTGACTTTTTCATACAAAAGTTGTTGATTTCGATGTTCATCAAATATCCAATCCAAACTTAGTACTTTTGTACGTAGCTTCACTAAAAGTGACTTTTTCATACAAAAGTTGTTGACTTCGATGTTCATCAAATATCCAATCCAAACTTAGTACTTTTGTACGTAGCTTCACTAAAAGTGACTTTTTCATGCAAAAGTTGTTAACTTCGATGTTAATCAAATATCCAATCCAAACTTAGTACTTTTGTATGCAGCTTCACTTAAAGTGACTTTTTCATACAAAAGTTGTTAACTTCGATGTTCATCAAATATCCAATCCAAACTTAGTACTTTTGTATGCAGCTTCACTAAAAGTGACTTTTTCATACAAAAGTTGTTAACTTCGATGTTAATCAAATATCCAATCCAAACTTAATACTTTTGTACGTAGCTTCACTAAAAGTGACTTTTTCATACAAAAGTTGTTAACTTCGATGTTCATCAAATATCCAATCCAAACTTAGTACTTTTGTATGCAGCTTCACTAAAAGTGACTTTTTCATACAAAAGTTGTTAACTTCGATGTTCATCAAATATCCAATCCAAACTTAGTACTTTTGTATGCAGCTTCACTAAAAGTGACTTTTTCATACAAAAGTTGTTGACTTCGATGTTCATCAAATATCCAATCCAAACTTAGTACTTTTGTATGCAGCTTCACTAAAAGTGACTTTTTCATACAAAAGTTGTTAACTTCGATGTTCATCAAATATCCAATCCAAACTTAGTACTTTTGTATGCAGCTTCACTAAAAGTGACTTTTTCATACAAAAGTTGTTAACTTTGATGTTCATCAAATATCCAATCCAAACTTAGTACTTTTGTATGCAGCTTCACTAAAAGTGACTTTTTCATACGAAAGTTGTTAACTTCGATATTCATCAAATATCCAATCCAAACTTAGTACTTTTGTACGTAGCTTCACTAAAAGTGACTTTTTCATACAAAAGTTGTTAACTTCGATGTTCATCAAATATCCAATCCAAACTTAGTACTTTTGTACGTTGCTTCACTAAAAGTGACTTTTTCATACAAAAGTTGTTAACTTCGATGTTCATCAAATATCCAATCCAAACTTAGTACTTTTGTACGTAGCTTCACTAAAAGTGACTTTTTCATACAAAAGTTGTTAACTTCGATGTTCATAAAATATCCAATCCAAACTTAGTACTTTTGTACGTAGCTTCACTAAAAGTGACTTTTTCATACAAAAGTTGTTAACTTCGATATTCATCAAATATCCAATCCAAACTTAGTACTTTTGTATGCAGCTTCACTAAAAGTGACTTTTTCATACAAAAGTTGTTAACTTCGATGTTCATCAAATACCCAATCCAAACTTAGTACTTTTGTACGTAGCTTCACTAAAAGTGACTTTTTCATACAAAAGTTGTTAACTTCGATATTCATCAAATATCCAATCCAAACTTAGTACTTTTGTACGTAGCTTCACTAAAAGTGACTTTTTCATACAAAAGTTGTTAACTTCGATATTCATCAAATATCCAATCCAAACTTAGTACTTTTGTACGTAGCTTCACTAAAAGTGACTTTTTCATACAAAAGTTGTTAACTTCGATGTTCATCAAATATCCAATCCAAACTTAGTACTTTTGTACGTAGCTTCACTAAAAGTGACTTTTTCATACAAAAGTTGTTAACTTCGATGTTCATCAAATATCCAATCCAAACTTAGTACTTTTGTACGTTGCTTCACTAAAAGTGACTTTTTCATACAAAAGTTGTTAACTTCGATGTTCATCAAATATCCAATCCAAACTTAGTACTTTTGTACGTTGCTTCACTAAAAGTGACTTTTTCATACAAAAGTTGTTAACTTCGATGTTCATCAAATATCCAATCCAAACTTAGTACTTTTGTACGTAGCTTCACTAAAAGTGACTTTTTCATACAAAAGTTGTTAACTTCGATGTTCATCAAATATCCAATCCAAACTTAGTACTTTTGTACGTAGCTTCACTAAAAGTGACTTTTTCATACAAAAGTTGTTAACTTCGATGTTCATCAAATATCCAATCCAAACTTAGTACTTTTGTACGTTGCTTCACTAAAAGTGACTTTTTCATACAAAAGTTGTTAACTTCGATATTCATCAAATATCCAATCCAAACTTAGTACTTTTGTACGTAGCTTCACTAAAAGTGACTTTTTCATACAAAAGTTGTTAACTTCGATATTCATCAAATATCCAATCCAAACTAAGTACTTTTGTACGTAGCTTCACTAAAAGTGACTTTTTCATACAAAAGTTGTTAACTTCGATATTCATCAAATATCCAATCCAAACTTAGTACTTTTGTACGTAGCTTCACTAAAAGTGACTTTTTCATACAAAAGTTGTTAACTTCGATGTTCATCAAATATCCAATCCAAACTTAGTACTTTTGTACGTAGCTTCACTAAAAGTGACTTTTTCATACAAAAGTTGTTAACTTCGATATTCATCAAATATCCAATCCAAACTTAGTACTTTTGTACGTAGCTTCACTAAAAGTGACTTTTTCAAACAAAAGTTGTTAACTTCGATGTTCATCAAATATCCAATCCAAACTTAGTACTTTTGTACGTAGCTTCACTAAAAGTGACTTTTTCAAACAAAAGTTGTTAACTTCGATGTTCATCAAATATCCAATCCAAACTTAGTACTTTTGTACGTAGCTTCACTAAAAGTGACTTTTTCAAACAAAAGTTGTTAACTTCGATGTTCATCAAATATCCAATCCAAACTTTGTACTTTTGTACGTAGCTTCACTAAAAGTGACTTTTTCATACAAAAGTTGTTAACTTCGATGTTCATCAAATATCCAATCCAAACTTAGTACTTTTGTACGTAGCTTCACTAAAAGTGACTTTTTCATACAAAAGTTGTTAACTTCGATGTTCATCAAATATCCAATCCAAACTTTGTACTTTTGTACGTAGCTTCACTAAAAGTGACTTTTTCATACAAAAGTTGTTAACTTCGATGTTCATCAAATATCCAATAAAAACTTAGTACTTTTGTATGCAGCTTCACTAAAAGTGACTTTTTCATACAAAAGTTGTTAACTTCGATGTTCATCAAATATCCAATCCAAACTTTGTACTTTTGTATGCAGCTTCACTAAAAGTGAGTTTTTCATACAAAAGTTGTTAACTTCGATGTTCATCAAATATCCAATCCAAACTTAGTACTTTTGTATGCAGCTTCACTAATAATGACTTTTTCATACAAAAGTTGTTAACTTCGATGTTCATCAAATATCCAATCCAAACTTAGTACTTTTGTATGCAGCTTCACTAAAAGTGACTTTTTCATACAAAAGTTGTTAACTTCGATGTTCATCAAATATCCAATCCAAACTTAGTACTTTTGTATGCAGCTTCACTAATAATGACTTTTTCATACAAAAGTTGTTAACTTCGATGTTCATCAAATATCCAATCCATACTTAGTACTTTTGTATGCAGCTTCACTAATAATGACTTTTTCATACAAAAGTTGTTAACTTCGATGTTCATCAAATATCCAATCCAAACTTAGTACTTTTGTATGCAGCTTCACTAATAATGACTTTTTCATACAAAAGTTGTTAACTTCGATGTTCATCAAATATCCAATCCAAACTTAGTACTTTTGTATGCAGCTTCACTAATAATGACTTTTTCATACAAAAGTTGTTAACTTCGATGTTCATCAAATATCCAATCCAAACTTAGTACTTTTGTACGTAGCTTCACTAAAAGTGACTTTTTCATACAAAAGTTGTTAACTTCGATGTTCATCAAATATCCAATCCAAACTTAGTACTTTTGTATGCAGCTTCACTAATAATGACTTTTTCATACAAAAATTGTTAACTTCGATGTTCATCAAATATCCAATCCAAACTTAGTACTTTTGTATGCAGCTTCACTAAAAGTGACTTTTTCATACAAAAGTTGTTAACTTCGATGTTCATCAAATATCCAATCCAAACTTAGTACTTTTGTATGCAGCTTCACTAATAATGACTTTTTCATACAAAAATTGTTAACTTCGATGTTCATCAAATATCCAATCCAAACTTAGTACTTTTGTATGCAGCTTCACTAAAAGTGACTTTTTCATACAAAAGTTGTTAACTTCGATGTTCATCAAATATCCAATCCAAACTTAGTACTTTTGTACGTAGCTTCACTAAAAGTGACTTTTTCATACAAAAGTTGTTAACTTCGATGTTCATCAAATATCCAATCCAAACTTAGTACTTTTGTATGCAACTTCACTAAAAGTGACTTTTCATACAAAAGTTGTTAACTTCGATGTTCATCAAATATCCAATCCAAACTTTGTACTTTTGTATGCAGCTTCACTAAAAGTGACTTTTTCATACAAAAGTTGTTAACTTCGATGTTCATCAAATATCCAATCCATACTTAGTACTTCTGTATGCAGCTTCACTAAAAGTGACTTTTTCATACAAAAGTTGTTAACTTCGATGTTCATCAAATATCCAATCCAAACTTAGTACTTTTGTATGCAGCTTCACTAATAATGACTTTTTCATACAAAAGTTGTTAACTTCGATGTTCATCAAAAATCCAATCCAAACTTAGTACTTTTGTATGCAGCTTCACTAAAAGTGACTTTTTCATACAAAAGTTGTTAACTTCGATGTTCATCAAATATCCAATCCAAACTTAGTACTTTTGTACGTAGCTTCACTAAAAGTGACTTTTTAATACAAAAGTTGTTAACTTCGATATTCATCAAATATCCAATCCAAACTTAGTACTTTTGTACGTAGCTTCACTAAAAGTGACTTTTTCATACAAAAGTTGTTAACTTCGATGTTCATCAAATATCCAATCCAAACTTAGCACTTTTGTACGTAGCTTCACTAAAAGTGACTTTTTCATACAAAAGTTGTTAACTTCGATATTCATCAAATATCCAATCCAAACTTAGTACTTTTGTATGCAGCTTCACTAATAATGACTTTTTCATACAAAAGTTGTTAACTTCGATGTTCATCAAATATCCAATCCAAACTTAGTACTTTTGTATGCAACTTCACTAAAAGTGACTTTTTCATACAAAAGTTGTTAACTTCGATGTTCATCATATATCCAATCCAAACTTAGTACTTTTGTATGCAACTTCACTAAAAGTGACTTTTTCATACAAAAGTTGTTAACTTCGATGTTAAACAAATATCCAATCCAAACTTAGTACTTTTGTATGCAACTTCACTAAAAGTGACTTTTTCATACAAAAGTTGTTGACTTCGATGTTCATCATATATCCAATCCAAACTTAGTACTTTTGTATGCAACTTCACTAAAAGTGACTTTTTCATACAAAAGTTGTTAACTTCGATGTTCATCAAATATCCAATCCAAACTTAGTACTTTTGTACGTAGCTTCACTAAAAGTGACTTTTTCATACAAAAGTTGTTAACTTCGATGTTCATCAAATATCCAATCCAAACTTAGTACTTTTGTATGCAGCTTCACTAATAATGACTTTTTCATACAAAAGTTGTTAACTTCGATGTTCATCAAATATCCAATCCAAACTTAGTACTTTTGTATGCAACTTCACTAAAAGTGACTTTTTCATACAAAAGTTGTTGACTTCGATGTTCATCATATATCCAATCCAAACTTAGTACTTTTGTATGCAACTTCACTAAAAGTGACTTTTTCATACAAAAGTTGTTAACTTCGATGTTCATCATATATCCAATCCAAACTTAGTACTTTTGTATGCAACTTCACTAAAAGTGACTTTTTCATACAAAAATTGTTAACTTCGATGTTCATCAAATATCCAATCCAAACTTAGTACTTTTGTATGCAGCTTCACTAAAAGTGACTTTTTCATACAAAAGTTGTTAACTTCGATGTTCATCAAATATCCAATCCAAACTTAGTACTTTTGTATGCAGCTTCACTAATAATGACTTTTTCATACAAAAGTTGTTAACTTCGATGTTCATCAAATATCCAATCCAAACTTAGTACTTTTGTATGCAGCTTCACTAAAAGTGACTTTTTCATACAAAAGTTGTTAACTTCGATGTTCATCAAATATCCAATCCAAACTTAGTACTTTTGTACGTAGCTTCACTAAAAGTGACTTTTTCATACAAAAGTTGTTAACTTCGATGTTCATCAAATATCCAATCCAAACTTAGTACTTTTGTATGCAGCTTCACTAATAATGACTTTTTCATACAAAAATTGTTAACTTCGATGTTCATCAAATATCCAATCCAAACTTAGTACTTTTGTATGCAGCTTCACTAAAAGTGACTTTTTCATACAAAAGTTGTTAACTTCGATGTTCATCAAATATCCAATCCAAACTTTGTACTTTTGTATGCAGCTTCACTAAAAGTGACTTTTTCATACAAAAGTTGTTAACTTCGATGTTCATCAAATATCCAATCCAAACTTAGTACTTTTGTATGCAACTTCACTAAAAGTGACTTTTTCATACAAAAGTTGTTAACTTCGATGTTCATCAAATATCCAATCCAAACTTAGTACTTTTGTATGCAGCTTCACTAAAAGTTACTTTTTCATACAAAAGTTGTTGACTTCGATATTCATCAAATATCCAATCCAAACTTAGTACTTTTGTACGTTGCTTCACTTAAAGTGACTTTTTCATACAAAAGTTGTTAACTTCGATGTTCATCAAATATCCAATCCAAACTTAGTACTTTTGTATGCAACTTCACTAAAAGTGACTTTTTCATACAAAAGTTGTTAACTTCGATGTTAATCAAATATCCAATCCAAACTTAGTACTTTTGTATGCAACTTCACTAAAAGTGACTTTTTCATACAAAAGTTGTTAACTTCGATGTTCATCAAATATCCAATCCAAACTTAGTACTTTTGTATGCAACTTCACTAAAAGTGACTTTTTCATACAAAAGTTGTTAACTTCGATGTTCATCAAATATCCAATCCAAACTTAGTACTTTTGTATGCAGCTTCACTAAAAGTGACTTTTTCATACAAAAGTTGTTAACTTCGATGTTCATCAAATATCCAATCCAAACTTAGTACTTTTGTATGCAACGTCACTAAAAGTGACTTTTTCATACAAAAGTTGTTAACTTCGATGTTCATCAAATATCCAATCCAAACTTAGTACTTTTGTATGCAGCTGCACTTATAATGACTTTTTCATACAAAAGTTGTTAACTTCGATGTTCATCAAATATCCAATCCAAACTTAGTACTTTTGTATGCAGTTTCACTAAAAGTGACTTTTTCATACAAAAGTTGTTAACTTCGATGTTCATCAAATATCCAATCCAAACTTAGTACTTTTGTACGTAGCTTCACTAAAAGTGACTTTTTCATACAAAAGTTGTTAACTTCGATGTTAATCAAATATCCAATCCAAACTTAGTACTTTTGTATGCAACTTCACTAAAAGTGACTTTTTCATACAAAAGTTGTTAACTTCGATGTTCATCAAATATCCAATCCAAACTTAGTACTTTTGTACGTAGCTTCACTAAAAGTGACTTTTTCATACAAAAGTTGTTAACTTCGATGTTCATCAAATATCCAATCCAAACTTAGTACTTTTGTATGCAGCGTCACTAAAAGTGACTTTTTCATACAAAAGTTGTTAACTTCGATGTTCATCAAATATCCAATCCAAACTTAGTACTTTTGTATGCAGCGTCACTAAAAGTGACTTTTTCATACAAAAGTTGTTAACTTCGATGTTCATCAAATATCCAATCCAAACTTAGTATCTTTGTACGTAGCTTCATTAAAAGTGACTTTTTCATACAAAAGTTGTTAACTTCGATGTTCATCAAATATCCAATCCAAACTTAGTACTTTTGTACGTAGCTTCACTAAAAGTGACTTTTTCATACAAAAGTTGTTAACTTCGATGTTAATCAAATATCCAATCCAAACTTAGTACTTTTGTATGCAACTTCACTAAAAGTGACTTTTTCATACAAAAGTTGTTAACTTCGATGTTCATCAAATATCCAATCCAAACTTAGTACTTTTGTATGCAACTTCACTAAAAGTGACTTTTTCATACAAAAGTTGTTAACTTCGATGTTAATCAAATATCCAATCCAAACTTAGTACTTTTGTATGCAACTTCACTAAAAGTGACTTTTTCATACAAAAGTTGTTAACTTCGATGTTCATCAAATATCCAATCCAAACTTAGTACTTTTGTATGCAGCGTCACTAAAAGTGACTTTTTCATACAAAAGTTGTTAACTTCGATGTTCATCAAATATCCAATCCAAACTTAGTATCTTTGTACGTAGCTTCATTAAAAGTGACTTTTTCATACAAAAGTTGTTAACTTCGATGTTCATCAAATATCCAATCCAAACTTAGTACTTTTGTATGCAGCGTCACTAAAAGTGACTTTTTCATACAAAAGTTGTTAACTTCGATGTTCATCAAATATCCAATCCAAACTTAGTACTTTTGTATGCAGCGTCACTAAAAGTGACTTTTTCATACAAAAGTTGTTAACTTCGATGTTCATCAAATATCCAATCCAAACTTAGTACTTTTGTATGCAGCTTCATTAAAAGTGACTTTTTCATACAAAAGTTGTTAACTTCGATGTTCATCAAATATCCAATCCAAACTTAGTACTTTTGTATGCAGCTTCACTAAAAGTGACTTTTTCATACAAAAGTTGTTAACTTCGATGTTCATCAAATATCCAATCCAAACTTTGTACTTTTGTATGCAGCTTCACTAAAAGTGAGTTTTTCATACAAAAGTTGTTAACTTCGATGTTCATCAAATATCCAATCCATACTTAGTACTTTTGTATGCAGCTTCACTAATAATGACTTTTTCATACAAAAGTTGTTAACTTCGATGTTCATCAAATATCCAATCCAAACTTAGTACTTTTGTATGCAGCTTCACTAATAATGACTTTTTCATACAAAAGTTGTTAACTTCGATGTTCATCAAATATCCAATCCAAACTTTGTACTTTTGTACGTAGCTTCACTAAAAGTGACTTTTTCATACAAAAGTTGTTAACTTCGATGTTCATCAAATATCCAATCCAAACTTAGTACTTTTGTACGTAGCTTCACTAAAAGTGACTTTTTCATACAAAAGTTGTTAACTTCGATGTTCATCAAATATCCAATCCAAACTTTGTACTTTTGTACGTAGCTTCACTAAAAGTGACTTTTTCATACAAAAGTTGTTAACTTCGATGTTCATCAAATATCCAATAAAAACTTAGTACTTTTGTATGCAGCTTCACTAAAAGTGACTTTTTCATACAAAAGTTGTTAACTTCGATGTTCATCAAATATCCAATCCAAACTTTGTACTTTTGTATGCAGCTTCACTAAAAGTGAGTTTTTCATACAAAAGTTGTTAACTTCGATGTTCATCAAATATCCAATCCAAACTTAGTACTTTTGTATGCAGCTTCACTAATAATGACTTTTTCATACAAAAGTTGTTAACTTCGATGTTCATCAAATATCCAATCCAAACTTAGTACTTTTGTATGCAGCTTCACTAAAAGTGACTTTTTCATACAAAAGTTGTTAACTTCGATGTTCATCAAATATCCAATCCAAACTTAGTACTTTTGTATGCAGCTTCACTAATAATGACTTTTTCATACAAAAGTTGTTAACTTCGATGTTCATCAAATATCCAATCCATACTTAGTACTTTTGTATGCAGCTTCACTAATAATGACTTTTTCATACAAAAGTTGTTAACTTCGATGTTCATCAAATATCCAATCCAAACTTAGTACTTTTGTATGCAGCTTCACTAATAATGACTTTTTCATACAAAAGTTGTTAACTTCGATGTTCATCAAATATCCAATCCAAACTTAGTACTTTTGTATGCAGCTTCACTAATAATGACTTTTTCATACAAAAGTTGTTAACTTCGATGTTCATCAAATATCCAATCCAAACTTAGTACTTTTGTACGTAGCTTCACTAAAAGTGACTTTTTCATACAAAAGTTGTTAACTTCGATGTTCATCAAATATCCAATCCAAACTTAGTACTTTTGTATGCAGCTTCACTAATAATGACTTTTTCATACAAAAATTGTTAACTTCGATGTTCATCAAATATCCAATCCAAACTTAGTACTTTTGTATGCAGCTTCACTAAAAGTGACTTTTTCATACAAAAGTTGTTAACTTCGATGTTCATCAAATATCCAATCCAAACTTAGTACTTTTGTATGCAGCTTCACTAATAATGACTTTTTCATACAAAAATTGTTAACTTCGATGTTCATCAAATATCCAATCCAAACTTAGTACTTTTGTATGCAGCTTCACTAAAAGTGACTTTTTCATACAAAAGTTGTTAACTTCGATGTTCATCAAATATCCAATCCAAACTTAGTACTTTTGTACGTAGCTTCACTAAAAGTGACTTTTTCATACAAAAGTTGTTAACTTCGATGTTCATCAAATATCCAATCCAAACTTAGTACTTTTGTATGCAACTTCACTAAAAGTGACTTTTCATACAAAAGTTGTTAACTTCGATGTTCATCAAATATCCAATCCAAACTTTGTACTTTTGTATGCAGCTTCACTAAAAGTGACTTTTTCATACAAAAGTTGTTAACTTCGATGTTCATCAAATATCCAATCCATACTTAGTACTTCTGTATGCAGCTTCACTAAAAGTGACTTTTTCATACAAAAGTTGTTAACTTCGATGTTCATCAAATATCCAATCCAAACTTAGTACTTTTGTATGCAGCTTCACTAATAATGACTTTTTCATACAAAAGTTGTTAACTTCGATGTTCATCAAAAATCCAATCCAAACTTAGTACTTTTGTATGCAGCTTCACTAAAAGTGACTTTTTCATACAAAAGTTGTTAACTTCGATGTTCATCAAATATCCAATCCAAACTTAGTACTTTTGTACGTAGCTTCACTAAAAGTGACTTTTTAATACAAAAGTTGTTAACTTCGATATTCATCAAATATCCAATCCAAACTTAGTACTTTTGTACGTAGCTTCACTAAAAGTGACTTTTTCATACAAAAGTTGTTAACTTCGATATTCATCAAATATCCAATCCAAACTTAGTACTTTTGTATGCAGCTTCACTAATAATGACTTTTTCATACAAAAGTTGTTAACTTCGATGTTCATCAAATATCCAATCCAAACTTAGTACTTTTGTATGCAACTTCACTAAAAGTGACTTTTTCATACAAAAGTTGTTAACTTCGATGTTCATCATATATCCAATCCAAACTTAGTACTTTTGTATGCAACTTCACTAATAATGACTTTTTCATACAAAAGTTGTTAACTTCGATGTTCATCAAAAATCCAATCCAAACTTAGTACTTTTGTATGCAGCTTCACTAAAAGTGACTTTTTCATACAAAAGTTGTTAACTTCGATGTTCATCAAATATCCAATCCAAACTTAGTACTTTTGTACGTAGCTTCACTAAAAGTGACTTTTTAATACAAAAGTTGTTAACTTCGATATTCATCAAATATCCAATCCAAACTTAGTACTTTTGTACGTAGCTTCACTAAAAGTGACTTTTTCATACAAAAGTTGTTAACTTCGATATTCATCAAATATCCAATCCAAACTTAGTACTTTTGTATGCAGCTTCACTAATAATGACTTTTTCATACAAAAGTTGTTAACTTCGATGTTCATCAAATATCCAATCCAAACTTAGTACTTTTGTATGCAACTTCACTAAAAGTGACTTTTTCATACAAAAGTTGTTAACTTCGATGTTCATCAAAAATCCAATCCAAACTTAGTACTTTTGTATGCAGCTTCACTAAAAGTGACTTTTTCATACAAAAGTTGTTAACTTCGATGTTCATCAAATATCCAATCCAAACTTAGTACTTTTGTACGTAGCTTCACTAAAAGTGACTTTTTAATACAAAAGTTGTTAACTTCGATATTCATCAAATATCCAATCCAAACTTAGTACTTTTGTACGTAGCTTCACTAAAAGTGACTTTTTCATACAAAAGTTGTTAACTTCGATATTCATCAAATATCCAATCCAAACTTAGTACTTTTGTATGCAGCTTCACTAATAATGACTTTTTCATACAAAAGTTGTTAACTTCGATGTTCATCAAATATCCAATCCAAACTTAGTACTTTTGTATGCAACTTCACTAAAAGTGACTTTTTCATACAAAAGTTGTTAACTTCGATGTTCATCATATATCCAATCCAAACTTAGTACTTTTGTATGCAACTTCACTAAAAGTGACTTTTTCATACAAAAGTTGTTAACTTCGATGTTAAACAAATATCCAATCCAAACTTAGTACTTTTGTATGCAACTTCACTAAAAGTGACTTTTTCATACAAAAGTTGTTGACTTCGATGTTCATCATATATCCAATCCAAACTTAGTACTTTTGTATGCAACTTCACTAAAAGTGACTTTTTCATACAAAAGTTGTTAACTTCGATGTTCATCAAATATCCAATCCAAACTTAGTACTTTTGTACGTAGCTTCACTAAAAGTGACTTTTTCATACAAAAGTTGTTAACTTCGATGTTCATCAAATATCCAATCCAAACTTAGTACTTTTGTATGCAGCTTCACTAATAATGACTTTTTCATACAAAAGTTGTTAACTTCGATGTTCATCAAATATCCAATCCAAACTTAGTACTTTTGTATGCAACTTCACTAAAAGTGACTTTTTCATACAAAAGTTGTTGACTTCGATGTTCATCATATATCCAATCCAAACTTAGTACTTTTGTATGCAACTTCACTAAAAGTGACTTTTTCATACAAAAGTTGTTAACTTCGATGTTCATCATATATCCAATCCAAACTTAGTACTTTTGTATGCAACTTCACTAAAAGTGACTTTTTCATACAAAAGTTGTTAACTTCGATGTTAATCAAATATCCAATCCAAACTTAGTACTTTTGTACGTAGCTTCACTAAAAGTGACTTTTTCATACAAAAGTTGTTGACTTCGATGTTCATCATATATCCAATCCAAACTTAGTACTTTTGTATGCAACTTCACTAAAAGTGACTTTTTCATACAAAAGTTGTTAACTTCGATGTTCATCAAATATCCAATCCAAACTTAGTACTTTTGTATGCAGCTTCACTAAAAGTGACTTTTTCATACAAAAGTTGTTAACTTCGATGTTCATCAAATATCCAATCCATACATAGTACTTTTGTATGCAGCTTCATTTATAATGACTTTTTCATACAAAAGTTGTTGACTTCGATGTTCATCATATATCCAATCCAAACTTAGTACTTTTGTACGTAGCTTCACTAAAAGTGACTTTTTCATACAAAAGTTGTTGACTTCGATGTTCATCATATATCCAATCCAAACTTAGTACTTTTGTACGTAGCTTCACTAAAAGTGACTTTTTCATACAAAAGTTGTTAACTTCGATGTTCATCAAATATCCAATCCATACTAAGTACTTTTGTAAGCAGCTTCACTAATAATGACTTTTTCATACAAAAGTTGTTAACTTCGATGTTCATCAAATATCCAATCCAAACTTAGTACTTTTGTACGTAGCTTCACTAAAAGTGACTTTTTCATACAAAAGTTGTTGACTTCGATGTTCATCATATATCCAATCCAAACTTAGTACTTTTGTATGCAACTTCACTAAAAGTGACTTTTTCATACAAAAGTTGTTAACTTCGATGTTCATCAAATATCCAATCCAAACTTAGTACTTTTGTACGTAGCTTCACTAAAAGTGACTTTTTCATACAAAAGTTGTTAACTTCGATGTTCATCAAATATCCAATCCAAACTTAGTACTTTTGTATGCAACTTCACTAAAAGTGACTTTTTCATACAAAAGTTGTTGACTTCGATGTTCATCATATATCCAATCCAAACTTAGTACTTTTGTATGCAACTTCACTAAAAGTGACTTTTTCATACAAAAGTTGTTAACTTCGATGTTCATCAAATATCCAATCCAAACTTAGTACTTTTGTATGCAGCTTCACTAATAATGACTTTTTCATACAAAAGTTGTTGACTTCGATGTTCATCATATATCCAATCCAAACTTAGTACTTTTGTATGCAGCTTCACTAAAAGTGACTTTTTCATACAAAAGTTGTTATCTTCGATGTTCATCAAATATCCAATCCAAACTTAGTACTTTTGTATGCAACTTCACTAAAAGTGACTTTTTCATACAAAAGTTGTTAACTTCGATGTTCATCAAATATCCAATCCAAACTTAGTACTTTTGTACGTAGCTTCACTAAAAGTGACTTTTGCATACAAAAGTTGTTAACTTCGATATTCATCAAATATCCAATCCAAACTTAGTACTTTTGTATGCAACTTCACTAAAAGTGACTTTTTCATACAAAAGTTGTTAACTTCGATGTTCATCAAATATCCAATCCAAACTTAGTACTTTTGTACGTAGCTTCACTAAAAGTGACTTTTGCATACAAAAGTTGTTAACTTCGATATTCATCAAATATCCAATCCAAACTTAGTACTTTTGTACGTAGCTTCACTAAAAGTGACTTTTTCATACAAAAGTTGTTAACTTCGATATTCATCAAATATCCAATCCAAACTTAGTACTTTTGTATGCAGCTTCACTAATAATGACTTTTTCATACAAAAGTTGTTAACTTCGATGTTCATCAAATATCCAATCCAAACTTAGTACTTTTGTATGCAGCTTCACTAATAATGACTTTTTCATACAAAAGTTGTTGACTTCGATGTTCATCATATATCCAATCCAAACTTAGTACTTTTGTATGCAGCTTCACTAAAAGTGACTTTTTCATACAAAAGTTGTTATCTTCGATGTTCATCAAATATCCAATCCAAACTTAGTACTTTTGTATGCAACTTCACTAAAAGTGACTTTTTCATACAAAAGTTGTTAACTTCGATGTTCATCAAATATCCAATCCAAACTTAGTACTTTTGTACGTAGCTTCACTAAAAGTGACTTTTTCATACAAAAGTTGTTGACTTCGATGTTCATCATATATCCAATCCAAACTTAGTACTTTTGTATGCAGCTTCACTAAAAGTGACTTTTTCATACAAAAGTTGTTATCTTCGATGTTCATCAAATATCCAATCCAAACTTAGTACTTTTGTATGCAACTTCACTAAAAGTGACTTTTTCATACAAAAGTTGTTAACTTCGATGTTCATCAAATATCCAATCCAAACTTAGTACTTTTGTATGCAGCTTCACTAAAAGTGACTTTTTCATACAAAAGTTGTTAACTTCGATGTTCATCAAATATCCAATCCAAACTTAGTACTTTTGTACGTAGCTTCACTAAAAGTGACTTTTTCATACAAAAGTTGTTAACTTCGATGTTCATCAAATATCCAATCCAAACTTAGTACTTTTGTATGCAGCTTCACTAAAAGTGACTTTTTCATACAAAAGTTGTTAACTTCGATGTTCATCAAATATCCAATCCAAACTTAGTACTTTTGTATGCAACTTCACTAAAAGTGACTTTTTCATACAAAAGTTGTTAACTTCGATGTTCATCAAATATCCAATCCAAACTTAGTACTTTTGTATGCAACTTCACTAAAAGTGACTTTTTCATACAAAAGTTGTTAACTTCGATGTTAATCAAATATCCAATCCATACTTAGTACTTTTGTACGTAGCTTCACTAAAAGTGACTTTTTCATACAAAAGTTGTTAACTTCGATGTTCATCAAATATCCAATCCAAACTTAGTACTTTTGTACGTAGCTTCACTAAAAGTGACTTTTTCATACAAAAGTTGTTAACTTCGATGTTCATCAAATATCCAATCCAAACTTAGTACTTTTGTATGCAGCTTCACTAAAAGTGACTTTTTCATGCAAAAGTTGTTAACTTCGATGTTCATCAAATATCCAATCCAAACTTAGTACTTTTGTATGCAACTTCACTAAAAGTGACTTTTTCATACAAAAGTTGTTAACTTCGATGTTCATCAAATATCCAATCCAAACTTAGTACTTTTGTACGTAGCTTCACTAAAAGTGACTTTTGCATACAAAAGTTGTTAACTTCGATATTCATCAAATATCCAATCCAAACTTAGTACTTTTGTACGTAGCTTCACTAAAAGTGACTTTTTCATACAAAAGTTGTTAACTTCGATGTTCATCAAATATCCAATCCAAACTTAGTACTTTTGTACGTAGCTTCACTAAAAGTGACTTTTTCATACAAAAGTTGTTAACTTCGATGTTCATCAAATATCCAATCCAAACTTAGTACTTTTGTACGTAGCTTCACTAAAAGTGACTTTTTCAAACAAAAGTTGTTAACTTCGATGTTCATCAAATATCCAATCCAAACTTAGTACTTTTGTACGTTGCTTCACTAAAAGTGACTTTTGCATACAAAAGTTGTTAACTTCGATATTCATCAAATATCCAATCCAAACTTAGTACTTTTGTACGTAGCTTCACTAAAAGTGACTTTTTCATACAAAAGTTGTTAACTTCGATGTTCATCAAATATCCAATCCAAACTTAGTACTTTTGTACGTAGCTTCACTAAAAGTGACTTTTTCATACAAAAGTTGTTAACTTCGATGTTCATCAAATATCCAATCCAAACTTAGTACTTTTGTACGTAGCTTCACTAAAAGTGACTTTTTCATACAAAAGTTGTTAACTTCGATGTTCATCAAATATCCAATCCAAACTTAGTACTTTTGTACGTTGCTTCACTAAAAGTGACTTTTGCATACAAAAGTTGTTAACTTCGATGTTCATCAAATATCCAATCCAAACTTAGTACTTTTGTACGTAGCTTCACTAAAAGTGACTTTTTCAAACAAAAGTTGTTAACTTCGATGTTCATCAAATATCCAATCCAAACTTAGTACTTTTGTACGTAGCTTCACTAAAAGTGACTTTTTCATACAAAAGTTGTTAACTTCGATGTTCATCAAATATCCAATCCAAACTTAGTACTTTTGTACGTAGCTTCACTAAAAGTGACTTTTTCATACAAAAGTTGTTAACTTCGATGTTCATCAAATATCCAATCCAAACTTAGTACTTTTGTACGTAGCTTCACTAAAAGTGACTTTTTCAAACAAAAGTTGTTAACTTCGATGTTCATCAAATATCCAATCCAAACTTAGTACTTTTGTACGTAGCTTCACTAAAAGTGACTTTTTCATACAAAAGTTGTTAACTTCGATATTCCTCAAATATCCAATCCAAACTTAGTACTTTTGTACGTAGCTTCACTAAAAGTGACTTTTTCATACAAAAGTTGTTAACTTCGATGTTCATCAAATATCCAATCCAAACTTAGTACTTTTGTACGTAGCTTCACTAAAAGTGACTTTTTCATACAAAAGTTGTTAACTTCGATGTTCATCAAATATCCAATCCAAACTTAGTACTTTTGTACGTAGCTTCACTAAAAGTGACTTTTTCATACAAAAGTTGTTAACTTCGATGTTCATCAAATATCCAATCCAAACTTAGTACTTTTGTACGTAGCTTCACTAAAAGTGACTTTTTCATACAAAAGTTGTTAACTTCGATGTTCATCAAATATCCAATCCAAACTTAGTACTTTTGTACGTAGCTTCACTAAAAGTGACTTTTTCATAGAAAAGTTGTTAACTTCGATGTTCATCAAATATCCAATCCAAACTTAGTACTTTTGTATGCAGCTTCACTACAAGTGACTTTTTCATACAAAAGTTGTAAACTTCGATGTTCATCAAATATCCAATCCAAACTTAGTACTTTTGTATGCAGCTTCACTAAAAGTGACTTTTTCATACAAAAGTTGTTGACTTCGATGTTAATCAAATATCCAATCCAAACTTAGTACTTTTGTACGTAGCTTCACTAAAAGTGACTTTTTCATACAAAAGTTGTTAACTTCGATGTTCATCAAATATCCAATCCAAACTAAGTACTTTTGTATGCAGCTTCACTAAAAGTGACTTTTTCATACAAAAGTTGTTAACTTCGATGTTCATCAAATATCCAATCCAAACTTGGTACTTTTGTACGTAGCTTCACTAAAAGTGACTTTTTCAAACAAAAGTTGTTAACTTCGATGTTCATCAAATATCCAATCCAAACTTAGTACTTTTGTACGTAGCTTCACTAAAAGTGACTTTTTCATACAAAAGTTGTTAACTTCGATGTTCATCAAATATCCAATCCAAACTTAGTACTTTTGTATGCAGCTTCACTAAAAGTGACTTTTTCATACAAAAGTTCTTAACTTCGATATTCATCAAATATCCAATCCAAACTTAGTACTTTTATATGCAGCTTCACTAAAAGTGACTTTTTCATACAAAAGTTGTTAACTTCGATGTTCATCAAATATCCAATCCAAACTTAGTACTTTTGTATGCAGCTTCACTACAAGTGACTTTTTCATACAAAAGTTGTAAACTTCGATGTTCATCAAATATCCAATCCAAACTTAGTACTTTTGTATGCAGCTTCACTAAAAGTGACTTTTTCATACAAAAGTTGTTGACTTCGATGTTAATCAAATATCCAATCCAAACTTAGTACTTTTGTACGTAGCTTCACTAAAAGTGACTTTTTCATACAAAAGTTGTTAACTTCGATGTTCATCAAATATCCAATCCAAACTAAGTACTTTTGTATGCAGCTTCACTAATAATGACTTTTTCATACAAAAGTTGTTAACTTCGATGTTCATCAAATATCCAATCCAAACTTAGTACTTTTGTATGCAGCTTCACTAAAAGTGACTTTTTCATACAAAAGTTGTTAACTTCGATGTTCATCAAATATCCAATCCAAACTTTGTACTTTTGTATGCAGCTTCACTAAAAGTGACTTTTTCATACAAAAGTTGTTAACTTCGATGTTCATCAATTATCCAATCCAAACTTAGTACTTTTGTATGCAGCTTCACTAAAAGTGACTTTTTCATACAAAAGTTGTTAACTTCGATGTTCATCAAATATCCAATCCAAACTTAGTACTTTTGTATGCAGCTTCACTAAAAGTGACTTTTTCATACAAAAGTTGTTAACTTCGATGTTCATCAAATATCCAATCCAAACTTAGTACTTTTGTATGCAGCTTCACTAATAATGACTTTTTCATACAAAAGTTGTTAACTTCGATGTTCATCAAATATCCAATCCAAACTTAGTACTTTTGTATGCAGCTTCACTAAAAGTGACTTTTTCATACAAAAGATGTTGACTTCGATGTTCATCAAATATCCAATCCAAACTTAGTACTTTTGTACGTAGCTTCACTAAAAGTGACTTTTTCATGCAAAAGTTGTTAACTTCGATGTTCATCAAATATCCAATCCAAACTTTGTACTTTTGTATGCAGCTTCACTAAAAGTGACTTTTTCATACAAAAGTTGTTGACTTCGATGTTCATCAAATATCCAATCCAAACTTAGTACTTTTGTACGTAGCTTCACTAAAAGTGACTTTTTCATGCAAAAGTTGTTAACTTCGATGTTCATCAAATATCCAATCCATACTTTGTACTTTTGTATGCAGCTTCACTAAAAGTGACTTTTTCATACAAAAGTTGTTAACTTCGATGTTCATCAAATATCCAATCCAAACTTAGTACTTTTGTATGCAGCTTCACTAAAAGTGACTTTTTCATACAAAAGATGTTGACTTCGATGTTCATCAAATATCCAATCCAAACTTAGTACTTTTGTACGTAGCTTCACTAAAAGTGACTTTTTCATACAAAAGTTGTTAACTTCGATGTTCATCAAATATCCAATCCAAACTTAGTACTTTTGTATGCAGCTTCACTAAAAGTGACTTTTTCATACAAAAGTTGCTAACTTCGATGTTCATCAAATATCCAATCCAAACTTAGTACTTTTGTATGCAGCTTCACTAAAAGTGACTTTTTCATACAAAAGTTGTTAACTTCGATGTTCATCAAATATCCAATCCAAACTTAGTACTTTTGTATGCAGCTTCACTAAAAGTGACTTTTTCATACAAAAGTTGCTAACTTCGATGTTCATCAAATATCCAATCCAAACTTAGTACTTTTGTATGCAGCTTCACTAATAATGACTTTTTCATACAAAAGTTGTTAACTTCGATGTTCATCAAATATCCAATCCAAACTTAGTACTTTTGTATGCAGCTTCACTAAAAGTGACTTTTTCATACAAAAGTTGTTAACTTCGATGTTCATCAAATATCCAATCCAAACTTAGTACTTTTGTATGCAGCTTCACTAAAAGTGACTTTTTCATACAAAAGTTGTTAACTTCGATGTTCATCAAATATCCAATCCAAACTTAGTACTTTTGTATGCAGCTTCACTAAAAGTGACTTTTTCATACAAAAGTTGCTAACTTCGATGTTCATCAAATATCCAATCCAAACTTAGTACTTTTGTATGCAGCTTCACTAATAATGACTTTTTCATACAAAAGTTGTTAACTTCGATGTTCATCAAATATCCAATCCAAACTTAGTACTTTTGTATGCAGCTTCACTAAAAGTGACTTTTTCATACAAAAGTTGTTAACTTCGATGTTCATCAAATATCCAATCCAAACTTAGTACTTTTGTATGCAGCTTCACTAGAAGTGACTTTTTCATACAAAAGTTGTTTACTTCGATGTTCATCAAATATCCAATCCAAACTTTGTACTTTTGTATGCAGCTTCACTAAAAGTGACTTTTTCATGCAAAAGTTGTTAACTTCGATGTTCATCAAATATCCAATCCATACTTAGTACTTTTGTATGCAGCTTCACTAATAATGACTTTTTCATACAAAAGTTGTTAACTTCGATGTTCATCAAATATCCAATCCAAACTTAGTACTTTTGTACGTAGCTTCACTAGAAGTGACTTTTTCATACAAAAGTTGTTAACTTCGATGTTCATCAAATATCCAATCCAAACTTAGTACTTTTGTATGCAGCTTCACTAAAAGTGACTTTTTCATACAAAAGTTGCTAACTTCGATGTTCATCAAATATCCAATCCAAACTTAGTACTTTTGTATGCAGCTTCACTAATAATGACTTTTTCATACAAAAGTTGTTAACTTCGATGTTCATCAAATATCCAATCCAAACTTAGTACTTTTGTATGCAGCTTCACTAAAAGTGACTTTTTCATACAAAAGTTGTTAACTTCGATGTTCATCAAATATCCAATCCAAACTTTGTACTTTTGTATGCAGCTTCACTAAAAGTGACTTTTTCATGCAAAAGTTGTTAACTTCGATGTTCATCAAATATCCAATCCATACTTAGTACTTTTGTATGCAGCTTCACTAATAATGACTTTTTCATACAAAAGTTGTTAACTTCGATGTTCATCAAATATCCAATCCAAACTTAGTACTTTTGTACGTAGCTTCACTAAAAGTGACTTTTTCATACAAAAGTTGCTAACTTCGATGTTCATCAAATATCCAATCCAAACTTAGTACTTTTGTATGCAGCTTCACTAAAAGTGACTTTTTCATACAAAAGTTGTTAACTTCGATGTTCATCAAATATCCAATCCAAACTTAGTACTTTTGTACGTAGCTTCACTTAAAGTGACTTTTTCATAGAAAAGTTGTTAACTTCGATGTTCATCAAATATCCAATCCAAACTTAGTACTTTTGTACGTAGCTTCACTAAAAGTGACTTTTTCATACAAAAGTTGTTAACTTCGATGTTCATCAAATATCCAATCCAAACTTAGTACTTTTGTATGCAGCTTCACTAATAATGACTTTTTCATACAAAAGTTGTTAACTTCGATGTTCATCAAATATCCAATCCAAACTTAGTACTTTTGTACGTAGCTTCACTAAAAGTGACTTTTTCATACAAAAGTTGTTAACTTCGATGTTCATCAAATATCCAATCCAAACTTAGTACTTTTGTACGTAGCTTCACTAAAAGTGACTTTTTCATACAAAAGTTGTTAACTTCGATGTTCATCAAATATCCAATCCAAACTTAGTACTTTTGTACGTAGCTTCACTTAAAGTGACTTTTTCATAGAAAAGTTGTTAACTTCGATGTTCATCAAATATCCAATCCAAACTTAGTACTTTTGTACGTAGCTTCACTAAAAGTGACTTTTTCATACAAAAGTTGTTAACTTCGATGTTCATCAAATATCCAATCCAAACTTAGTACTTTTGTATGCAGCTTCACTAATAATGACTTTTTCATACAAAAGTTGTTAACTTCGATGTTCATCAAATATCCAATCCAAACTTAGTACTTTTGTACGTAGCTTCACTAAAAGTGACTTTTTCATACAAAAGTTGTTAACTTCGATGTTCATCAAATATCCAATCCAAACTTAGTACTTTTGTATGCAGCTTCACTAAAAGTGACTTTTTCATACAAAAGTTGTTAACTTCGATGTTCATCAAATATCCAATCCAAACTTAGTACTTTTGTACGTAGCTTCACTAAAAGTGACTTTTTCATACAAAAGTTGTTAACTTCGATGTTCATCAAATATCCAATCCAAACTTAGTACTTTTGTACGTAGCTTCACTAAAAGTGACTTTTTCATACAAAAGTTGTTAACTTCGATGTTCATCAAATATCCAATCCAAACTTAGTACTTTTGTACGTAGCTTCACTTAAAGTGACTTTTTCATAGAAAAGTTGTTAACTTCGATGTTCATCAAATATCCAATCCAAACTTAGTACTTTTGTACGTAGCTTCACTAAAAGTGACTTTTTCATACAAAAGTTGTTAACTTCGATGTTCATCAAATATCCAATCCAAACTTAGTACTTTTGTATGCAGCTTCACTAATAATGACTTTTTCATACAAAAGTTGTTAACTTCGATGTTTATCAAATATCCAATCCAAACTTAGTACTTTTGTACGTAGCTTCACTAAAAGTGACTTTTTCATACAAAAGTTGTTAACTTCGATGTTCATCAAATATCCAATCCAAACTTAGTACTTTTGTATGCAGCTTCACTAAAAGTGACTTTTTCATACAAAAGTTGTTAACTTCGATGTTCATCAAATATCCAATCCAAACTTAGTACTTTTGTACGTAGCTTCACTAAAAGTGACTTTTTCATACAAAAGTTGTTAACTTCGATGTTCATCAAATATCCAATCCAAACTTAGTACTTTTGTACGTAGCTTCACTAAAAGTGACTTTTTCATACAAAAGTTGTTAACTTCGATGTTCATCAAATATCCAATCCAAACTTAGTACTTTTGTACGTAGCTTCACTTAAAGTGACTTTTTCATAGAAAAGTTGTTAACTTCGATGTTCATCAAATATCCAATCCAAACTTAGTACTTTTGTACGTAGCTTCACTAAAAGTGACTTTTTCATACAAAAGTTGTTAACTTCGATGTTCATCAAATATCCAATCCAAACTTAGTACTTTTGTATGCAGCTTCACTAAAAGTGACTTTTTCATACAAAAGTTGTTAACTTCGATGTTCATCAAATATCCAATCCAAACTTAGTACTTTTGTACGTAGCTTCACTAAAAGTGACTTTTTCATACAAAAGTTGTTAACTTCGATGTTCATCAAATATCCAATCCAAACTTAGTACTTTTGTACGTAGCTTCACTAAAAGTGACTTTTTCATACAAAAGTTGTTAACTTCGATGTTCATCAAATATCCAATCCAAACTTAGTACTTTTGTACGTAGCTTCACTTAAAGTGACTTTTTCATAGAAAAGTTGTTAACTTCGATGTTCATCAAATATCCAATCCAAACTTAGTACTTTTGTACGTAGCTTCACTAAAAGTGACTTTTTCATACAAAAGTTGTTAACTTCGATGTTCATCAAATATCCAATCCAAACTTAGTACTTTTGTATGCAGCTTCACTAATAATGACTTTTTCATACAAAAGTTGTTAACTTCGATGTTCATCAAATATCCAATCCAAACGTAGTACTTTTGTATGCAGCTTCACTAAAAGTGACTTTTTCATACAAAAGTTGTTAACTTCGATGTTCATCAAATATCCAATCCAAACTTAGTACTTTTGTATGCAGCTTCACTAACAATGACTTTTTCATACAAAAGTTGTTAACTTCGATGTTTATCAAATATCCAATCCAAACTTAGTACTTTTGTATGCAGCTTCACTAAAAGTGACTTTTTCATACAAAAGTTGTTAACTTCGATGTTCATCAAATATCCAATCCAAACTTTGTACTTTTGTATGCAGCTTCACTAAAAGTGACTTTTTCATGCAAAAGTTGTTAACTTCGATGTTCATCAAATATCCAATCCAAACTTAGTACTTTTGTATGCAGCTTCACTAAAAGTGACTTTTTCATACAAAAGTTGTTAACTTCGATGTTCATCAAATATCCAATCCAAACTTAGTACTTTTGTATGCAGCTTCACTAAAAGTGACTTTTTCATACAAAAGTTGTTAACTTCGATGTTCATCAAATATCCAATCCAAACTTAGTACTTTTGTATGCAGCTTCACTAAAAGTGACTTTTTCATACAAAAGTTGTTAACTTCGATGTTCATCAAATATCCAATCCATACTTAGTACTTTTGTATGCAGCTTCACTAATAATGACTTTTTCATACAAAAGTTGTTAACTTCGATGTTCATCAAATATCCAATCCAAACTTTGTATTTTTGTACGTAGCTTCACTAAAAGTGACTTTTTCAAACAAAAGTTGTTAACTTCGATGTACATCAAATATACAATCCAAACTTAGTACTTTTGTACGTAGCTTCACTAAAAGTGACTTTTTCATACAAAAGTTGTTAACTTCGATGTTCATCAAATATCCAATCCAAACTTAGTACTTTTGTACGTAGCTTCACTAAAAGTGACTTTTTCATACAAAAGTTGTTAACTTCGATGTTCATCAAATATCCAATCCAAACTTAGTACTTTTGTACGTAGCTTCACTAAAAGTGACTTTTTCATACAAAAGTTGTTAACTTCGATGTTCATCAAATATCCAATCCAAACTTAGTACTTTTGTATGCAGCTTCACTAAAAGTGACTTTTTCATACAAAAGTTGTTAACTTCGATGTTCATCAAATATCCAATCCAAACTTAGTACTTTTGTATGCAGCTTCACTAAAAGTGACTTTTTCATACAAAAGTTGTTAACTTCGATGTTCATCAAATATCCAATCCAAACTTTGTACTTTTGTATGCAGCTTCACTAAAAGTGACTTTTTCATACAAAAGTTGTTAACTTCGATGTTCATCAAATATCCAATCCAAACTTAGTACTTTTGTATGCAGCTTCACTAAAAGTGACTTTTTCATACAAAAGTTGTTAACTTCGATGTTCATCAAATATCCAATCCAAACTTAGTACTTTTGTATGCAGCTTCACTAAAAGTGACTTTTTCATACAAAAGTTGTTAACTTCGATGTTCATCAAATATCCAATCCAAACTTTGTACTTTTGTATGCAGCTTCACTAAAAGTGACTTTTTCATACAAAAGTTGTTAACTTCGATGTTCATCAAATATCCAATCCAAACTTAGTACTTTTGTATGCAGCTTCACTAAAAGTGACTTTTTCATACAAAAGTTGTTAACTTCGATGTTCATCAAATATCCAATCCAAACTTAGTACTTTTGTACGTAGCTTCACTAAAAGTGACTTTTTCATACAAAAGTTGTTAACTTCGATGTTCATCAAATATCCAATCCAAACTTAGTACTTTTGTACGTAGCTTCACTAAAAGTGACTTTTTCATACAAAAGTTGTTAACTTCGATGTTCATCAAATATCCAATCCAAACTTAGTACTTTTGTACGTAGCTTCACTAAAAGTGACTTTTTCATACAAAAGTTGTTAACTTCGATGTTCATCAAATATCCAATCCAAACTTAGTACTTTTGTACGTAGCTTCACTAAAAGTGACTTTTTCATACAAAAGTTGTTAACTTCGATGTTCATCAAATATCCAATCCAAACTTAGTACTTTTGTATGCAGCTTCACTAAAAGTGACTTTTTCATACAAAAGTTGTTAACTTCGATGTTCATCAAATATCCAATCCAAACTTTGTACTTTTGTATGCAGCTTCACTAAAAGTGACTTTTTCATACAAAAGTTGTTAACTTCGATGTTCATCAAATATCCAATCCAAACTTAGTACTTTTGTATGCAGCTTCACTAAAAGTGACTTTTTCATACAAAAGTTGTTAACTTAGATGTTCATCAAATATCCAATCCAAACTTAGTACTTTTGTATGCAGCTTCACTAAAAGTGACTTTTTCATACAAAAGTTGTTAACTTCGATGTTCATCAAATATCCAATCCAAACTTAGTACTTTTGTATGCAGCTTCACTCAAAGTGACTTTTTCATACAAAAGTTGTTAACTTCGATGTTCATCAAATATCCAATCCAAACTTAGTACTTTTGTACGTAGCTTCACTAAAAGTGACTTTTTCAAACAAAAGTTGTTAACTTCGATGTTCATCAAATATCCAATCCAAACTTAGTACTTTTGTACGTTGCTTCACTAAAAGTGACTTTTTCATACAAAAGTTGTTAACTTCGATATTCATCAAATATCCAATCCAAACTTAGTACTTTTGTACGTAGCTTCACTAAAAGTGACTTTTTCAAACAAAAGTTGTTAACTTCGATGTTCATCAAATATCCAATCCAAACTTAGTACTTTTGTACGTAGCTTCACTAAAAGTGACTTTTTCATACAAAAGTTGTTAACTTCGATATTCATCAAATATCCAATCCAAACTTAGTACTTTTGTACGTAGCTTCACTAAAAGTGACTTTTTCATACAAAAGTTGTTAACTTCGATGTTCATCAAATATCCAATCCAAACTTAGTACTTTTGTACGTAGCTTCACTAAAAGTGACTTTTTCATACAAAAGTTGTTAACTTCGATGTTCATCAAATATCCAATCCAAACTTAGTACTTTTGTACGTAGCTTCACTAAAAGTGACTTTTTCATACAAAAGTTGTTAACTTCGATGTTCATCAAATATCCAATCCAAACTTAGTACTTTTGTACGTAGCTTCACTAAAAGTGACTTTTTCATACAAAATTTGTTAACTTCGATATTCATCAAATATCCAATCCAAACTTAGTACTTTTGTACGTAGCTTCACTAAAAGTGACTTTTTCATACAAAAGTTGTTAACTTCGATGTTCATCAAATATCCAATCCAAACTTAGTACTTTTGTACGTAGCTTCACTAAAAGTGACTTTTTCATACAAAAGTTGTTAACTTCGATGTTCATCAAATATCCAATCCAAACTTAGTACTTTTGTACGTAGCTTCACTAAAAGTGACTTTTTCATACAAAAGTTGTTAACTTCGATGTTCATCAAATATCCAATCCAAACTTAGTACTTTTGTACGTAGCTTCACTAAAAGTGACTTTTTCATACAAAATTTGTTAACTTCGATGTTCATCAAATATCCAATCCAAACTTAGTACTTTTGTACGTAGCTTCACTAAAAGTGACTTTTTCATACAAAAGTTGTTAACTTCGATGTTCATCAAATATCCAATCCAAACTTAGTACTTTTGTACGTAGCTTCACTAAAAGTGACTTTTTCATACAAAAGTTGTTAACTCCGATGTTCATCAAATATCCAATCCAAACTTAGTACTTTTGTACGTAGCTTCACTAAAAGTGACTTTTTCATACAAAAGTTGTTAACTTCGATGTTCATCAAATATCCAATCCAAACTTAGTACTTTTGTACGTAGCTTCACTAAAAGTGACTTTTTCATACAAAAGTTGTTAACTTCGATGTTCATCAAATATCCAATCCAAACTTAGTACTTTTGTACGTAGCTTCACTAAAAGTGACTTTTTCATACAAAAGTTGTTAACTTCGATGTTCATCAAATATCCAATCCAAACTTAGTACTTTTGTACGTAGCTTCACTAATAATGACTTTTTCATACAAAAGTTGTTAACTTCGATATTCATCAAATATCCAATCCAAACTTAGTACTTTTGTACGTAGCTTCACTAAAAGTGACTTTTTCATACAAAAGTTGTTAACTTCGATATTCATCAAATATCCAATCCAAATTTAGTACTTTTGTATGCAACTTCACTAAAAGTGACTTTTTCATACAAAAGTTGTTAACTTCGATGTTCATCAAATATCCAATCCAAACTTAGTACTTTTGTACGTAGCTTCACTAAAAGTGACTTTTTCATACAAAAGTTGTTAACTTCGATGTTCATCAAATATCCAATCCAAACTTAGTACTTTTGTACGTAGCTTCACTAAAAGTGACTTTTTCATACAAAAGTTGTTAACTTCGATGTTCATCAAATATCCAATCCAAACTTAGTACTTTTGTACGTAGCTTCACTAAAAGTGACTTTTTCATACAAAAGTTGTTAACTTCGATGTTCATCAAATATCCAATCCAAACTTAGTACTTTTGTACGTAGCTTCACTAATAATGACTTTTTCATACAAAATTTGTTAACTTCGATGTTCATCAAATATCCAATCCAAACTTAGTACTTTTGTACGTAGCTTCACTAAAAGTGACTTTTTCAAACGAAAGTTGTTAACTTCGATGTTCATCAAATATCCAATCCAAACTTAGTACTTTTGTACGTAGCTTCACTAAAAGTGACTTTTTCATACAAAAGTTGTTAACTTCGATGTTCATTAAATATCCAATCCAAACTTAGTACTTTTGTATACAGCTTCACTAAAAGTGACTTTTTCATACAAAAGTTGTTAACTTCGATATTGATCAAATATCCAATCCAAACTTAGTACTTTTGTACGTAGCTTCACTAAAAGTGACTTTTTCATACAAAAGTTGTTAACTTCGATGTTCATTAAATATCCAATCCAAACTTAGTACTTTTGTACGTAGCTTCACTCAAAGTGACTTTTTCATACAAAAGTTGTTAACTTCGATGTTCATCAAATATCCAATCCAAACTTAGTACTTTTGTATGCAGCTTCACTAAAAGTGACTTTTTCATACAAGAGTTGTTAACTTCGATATTCATCAAATATCCAATCCAAACTTAGTACTTTTGTACGTAGCTTCACTAAAAGTGACTTTTTCAAACAAAAGTTGTTAACTTCGATGTTCATCAAATATCCAATCCAAACTTAGTACTTTTGTACGTAGCTTCACTAAAAGTGACTTTTTCATACAAAAGTTGTTAACTTCGATGTTCATCAAATATCCAATCCAAACTTAGTACTTTTGTACGTAGCTTCACTAAAAGTGACTTTTTCATACAAAAGTTGTTAACTTCGATGTTCATCAAATATCCAATCCAAACTTAGTACTTTTGTACGTAGCTTCACTTAAAGTGACTTTTTCATACAAAAGTTGTTAACTTCGATGTTCATCAAATATCCAATCCAAACTTAGTACTTTTGTACGTAGCTTCACTAAAAGTGACTTTTTCATACAAAAGTTGTTAACTTCGATGTTCATCAAATATCCAATCCAAACTTAGTACTTTTGTACGTAGCTTCACTAAAAGTGACTTTTTCATACAAAAGTTGTTAACTTCGATGTTCATCAAATATCCAATCCAAACTTAGTACTTTTGTACGTAGCTTCACTAAAAGTGACTTTTTCATACAAAAGTTGTTAACTTCGATGTTCATCAAATATCCAATCCAAACTTAGTACTTTTGTACGTAGCTTCACTAAAAGTGACTTTTTCATACAAAAGTTGTTAACTTCGATGTTCATCAAATATCCAATCCAAACTTAGTACTTTTGTATGCAGCTTCACTAAAAGTGACTTTTTCATACAAAAGTTGTTAACTTCGATGTTCATCAAATATCCAATCCAAACTTAGTACTTTTGTACGTAGCTTCACTAAAAGTAACTTTTTCATACAAAAGTTGTTAACTTCAATGTTCATCAAATATCCAATCCAAACTTAGTACTTTTGTATGCAGCTTCACTAAAAGTGACTTTTTCATACAAAAGATGTTAACTTCGATGTTCATCAAATATCCAATCCAAACTTAGTACTTTTGTACGTAGCTTCACTAAAAGTGACTATTTCATACAAAAGTTGTTAACTTCGATGTTCATCAAATATCCAATCCAAACTTAGTACTTTTGTATGCAGCTTCACTAATAATGACTTTTTCATACAAAAGTTGTTAACTTCGATATTCATCAAATATCCAATCCAGACTTTGTACTTTTGTATGCAGCTTCACTAAAAGTGACTTTTTCATGCAAAAGTTGTTAACTTCGATATTCATCAAATATCCAATCCAAACTTAGTACTTTTGTACGTAGCTTCACTAAAAGTGACTTTTTCATACAAAAGTTGTTGACTTCGATGTTCATCAAATATCCAATCCAAACTTTGTACTTTTGTATGCAGCTTCACTAAAAGTGACTTTTTCATGCAAAAGTTGTTAACTTCGATGTTCATCAAATATCCAATCCAAACTTAGTACTTTTGTATGCAGCTTCACTAAAAGTGACTTTTTCATACAAAAGTTGTTAACTTCGATATTCATCAAATATCCAATCCAAACTTAGTACTTTTGTATGCAGCTTCACTAAAAGTGACTTTTTCATGCAAAAGTTGTTAACTTCGATGTTCATCAAATATCCAATCCAAACTTAGTACTTTTGTACGTAGCTTCACTAAAAGTGACTTTTTCAAACAAAAGTTGTTAACTTCGATGTTCATCAAATATCCAATCCAAACTTAGTACTTTTGTACGTAGCTTCACTAAAAGTGACTTTTTCATACAAAATTTGTTAACTTCGATATTCATCAAATATCCAATCCAAACTTAGTACTTTTGTACGTAGCTTCACTAAAAGTGACTTTTTCATACAAAATTTGTTAACTTCGATATTCATCAAATATCCAATCCAAACTTAGTACTTTTGTACGTAGCTTCACTAAAAGTGACTTTTTCATACAAAATTTGTTAACTTCGATATTCATCAAATATCCAATCCAAACTTAGTACTTTTGTATGCAGCTTCACTCATAATGACTTTTTCATACAAAATTTGTTACCTTCGATATTCATCAAATATCCAATCCAAACTTAGTACTTTTGTACGTAGCTTCACTAAAAGTGACTTTTTCATACAAAAGTTGTTAACTTCGATATTCCTCAAATATCCAATCCAAACTTAGTACTTTTGTATGCAGCTTCACTAATAATGACTTTTTCATACAAAAGTTGTTAACTTCGATGTTCATCAAATATCCAATCCAAACTTAGTACTTTTGTATGCAGCTTCACTAAAAGTGACTATTTCAAACAAAAGTTGTTAACTTCGATGTTCATCAAATATCCAATCCAAACTTAGTACTTTTGTACGTAGCTTCACTAAAAGTGACTTTTTCATACAAAAGTTGTTAACTTCGATGTTCATCAAATATCCAATCCAAACTTAGTACTTTTGTACGTAGCTTCACTAAAAGTGACTTTTTCAAACAAAAGTTGTTAACTTCGATGTTCATCAAATATCCAATCCAAACTTAGTACTTTTGTACGTAGCTTCACTAAAAGTGACTTTTTCATACAAAAGTTGTTAACTTCGATGTTCATCAAATATCCAATCCAAACTTAGTACTTTTGTACGTAGCTTCACTAAAAGTGACTTTTTCATACAAAAGTTGTTAACTTCGATGTTCATCAAATATCCAATCCAAACTTAGTACTTTTATATGCAGCTTCACTAAAAGTGACTTTTTCATACAAAAATTGTTAACTTCGATGTTCATCAAATATCCAATCCAAACTTAGTACTTTTGTACGTAGCTTCACTAAAAGTGACTTTTTCATACATAAGTTGTTAACTTCGATGTTCATCAAATATCCAATCCAAACTTAGTACTTTTGTATGCAGCTTCACTAAAAGTGACTTTTTCATACAAAAGTTGTTAACTTCGATGTTCATCAAATTTCCAATCCAAACTTAGTACTTTTGTACGTAGCTTCACTAAAAGTGACTTTTTCATACAAAAGTTGTTAACTTCGATGTTCATCAAATATCCAATCCAAACTTAGTACTTTTGTATGCAACTTCACTAAAAGTGACTTTTTCAAACAAAAGTTGTTAACTTCGATGTTCATCAAATATCCAATCCAAACTTAGTACTTTTGTACGTAGCTTCACTAAAAGTGACTTTTTCATACAAAAGTTGTTAACTTCGATGTTAATCAAATATCCAATCCAAACTTAGTACTTTTGTATGCAGCTTCACTAAAAGTGACTTTTTCATACAAAAGTTGTTAACTTCGATGTTAATCAAATATCCAATCCAAACTTTGTACTTTTGTATGCAGCTTCACTAAAAGTGACTTTTTCATACAAAAGTTGTTAACTTCGATGTTCATCAAATATCCAATCCAAACTTAGTACTTTTGTACGTAGCTTCACTAAAAGTGACTTTTTCATACAAAAGTTGTTAACTTCGATGTTCATCAAATATCCAATCCAAACTTAGTACTTTTGTACGTAGCTTCACTAAAAGTGACTTTTTCATACAAAAGTTGTTAACTTCGATGTTCATCAAATATCCAATCCAAACTTAGTACTTTTGTACGTAGCTTCACTAAAAGTGACTTTTTCATACAAAAGTTGTTAACTTCGATGTTCATCAAATATCCAATCCAAACTTAGTACTTTTGTACGTAGCTTCACTAAAAGTGACTTTTTCATACAAAAGTTGTTAACTTCGATGTTCATCAAATATCCAATCCAAACTTAGTACTTTTGTACGTAGCTTCACTAAAAGTAACTTTTTCATACAAAAGTTGTTAACTTCAATGTTCATCAAATATCCAATCCAAACTTAGTACTTTTGTACGTAGCTTCACTAAAAGTGACTTTTTCATTCAAAAGTTGTTAACTTCGATGTTCATCAAATATCCAATCCAAACTTAGTACTTTTGTACGTAGCTTCACTAAAAGTGACTTTTTCATACAAAAGTTGTTAACTTCGATGTTCATCAAATATCCAATCCAAACTTAGTACTTTTGTACGTAGCTTCACTAAAAGTGACTTTTTCAAACAAAAGTTGTTAACTTCGATGTTCATCAAATATCCAATCCAAACTTAGTACTTTTGTACGTAGCTTCACTAAAAGTGACTTTTTCATACAAAAGTTGTTAACTTCGATGTTCATCAAATATCCAATCCAAACTTAGTACTTTTGTACGTAGCTTCACTAAAAGTGACTTTTTCATACAAAAGTTGTTAACTTCGATATTCATCAAATATCCAATCCAAACTTAGTACTTTTGTACGTAGCTTCACTAAAAGTGACTTTTTCATACAAAAGTTGTTAACTTCGATGTTCATCAAATATCCAATCCAAACTTAGTACTTTTGTACGTAGCTTCACTAAAAGTGACTTTTTCATACAAAAGTTGTTAACTTCGATATTCATCAAATATCCAATCCAAACTTAGTACTTTTGTACGTAGCTTCACTAAAAGTGACTTTTTCATACAAAAGTTGTTAACTTCGATGTTCATCAAATATCCAATCCAAACTTAATACTTTTGTACGTTGCTTCACTAAAAGTGACTTTTTCATACAAAAGTTGTAAACTTCGATATTCATCAAATATCCAATCCAAACTTAGTACTTTTGTACGTAGCTTCACTAAAAGTGACTTTTTCAAACGAAAGTTGTTAACTTCGATGTTCATCAAATATCCAATCCAAACTTAGTACTTTTGTACGTAGCTTCACTAAAAGTGACTTTTTCATACAAAAGTTGTTAACTTCGATGTTCATTAAATATCCAATCCAAACTTAGTACTTTTGTATACAGCTTCACTAAAAGTGACTTTTTCATACAAAAGTTGTTAACTTCGATATTGATCAAATATCCAATCCAAACTTAGTACTTTTGTACGTAGCTTCACTAAAAGTGACTTTTTCATACAAAAGTTGTTAACTTCGATGTTCATCAAATATCCAATCCAAACTTAGTACTTTTGTACGTAGCTTCACTAAAAGTGACTTTTTCATACAAAAGTTGTTAACTTCGATATTCCTCAAATATCCAATCCAAACTTAGTACTTTTGTACGTAGCTTCACTAAAAGTGACTTTTTCATACAAAAGTTGTTAACTTCGATGTTCATCAAATATCCAATCCAAACTTAGTACTTTTGTACGTAGCTTCACTAAAAGTGACTTTTTCATACAAAAGTTGTTAACTTCGATGTTCATCAAATATCCAATCCAAACTTAGTACTTTTGTACGTAGCTTCACTAAAAGTGACTTTTTCATTCAAAAGTTGTTAACTTCGATGTTCATCAAATATCCAATCCAAACTTAGTACTTTTGTACGTAGCTTCACTAAAAGTGACTTTTTCATACAAAAGTTGTTAACTTCGATGTTCATCAAATATCCAATCCAAACTTAGTACTTTTGTACGTAGCTTCACTAAAAGTGACTTTTTCAAACAAAAGTTGTTAACTTCGATGTTCATCAAATATCCAATCCAAACTTAGTACTTTTGTATGCAGCTTCACTAAAAGTGACTTTTTCATACAAAAGTTGTTAACTTCGATGTTCATCAAATATCCAATCCAAACTTAGTACTTTTGTACGTAGCTTCACTAAAGTGACTTTTTCAAACAAAAGTTGTTAACTTCGATGTTCATCAAATATCCAATCCAAACTTAGTACTTTTGTACGTAGCTTCACTAAAAGTGACTTTTTCATACAAAAGTTGTTAACTTCGATATTCATCAAATATCCAATCCAAACTTAGTACTTTTGTACGTAGCTTCACTAAAAGTGACTTTTTCATACAAAAGTTGTTAACTTCGATGTTCATCAAATATCCAATCCAAACTTAGTACTTTTGTACGTAGCTTCACTAAAAGTGACTTTTTCATACAAAAGTTGTTAACTTCGATATTCATCAAATATCCAATCCAAACTTAGTACTTTTGTACGTAGCTTCACTAAATGTGACTTTTCATACAAAAGTTGTTAACTTCGATGTTCATCAAATATCCAATCCAAACTTAGTACTTTTGTACGTAGCTTCACTAAAAGTGACTTTTTCATACAAAAGTTGTTAACTTCGATGTTCATCAAATATCCAATCCAAACTTAGTACTTTTGTACGTAGCTTCACTAAAAGTGACTTTTTCATACAAAAGTTGTTAACTTCGATGTTCATCAAATATCCAATCCAAACTTAGTACTTTTGTACGTAGCTT